>NC_081314.1:47763916-48067068 GCF_026419965.1 Kogia breviceps
TGTTTTAGATACAAGGTTAGGTTGTTTATTCGAGATGTTTCCTGTTTCTTAAGGTCGGATTGTATTGCTGTAATCTTCACTCTTAGAACTGTTTTTGCTACATCCCATAGGTTTTGGGTCATCGTGCCTCCATTGTCATTTGTTTCTAGGTATTTTTTGATTTCCTCTTTGATTTCTTCAGTGATCACTTTGTTATGAAGTAGTGTATTGTTTAGCCTCCATGTGTTTGTATTTTTTTTACTGATCTTTTCCTGTAATTTATATTTAGTCTCATAGAGTTGTGGTCAGAAAATATACTTGATACAATTTCAATTTTCTTAAATTTACCAAGGCTTGATTTCTGACCCAAGATATGATCTATCCTGGAGAATGTTCCATGAGCACTTGAGAAAAATGTGTATTCTGTTGTTTTGGATATAATGTTCTATAAATATCAGTTAAGTCCATCTTGTTTAATGTATCATTTAAAGCTTGTGTTTCCTTATTTATTTTCATCTTGGATGATCTGTCCATTGGTGAAAGTGTGGTGTTAAAGTCCCCTACTATGATTGTGTTACTGTCGCTTTCCCCTTTTATTGTGGTTAGTATTTGCCTTATGTATTGAGGTTCTCCTATGTTGGGTGCATAAATATTTACAATTATTATATCTTCTTTTTGGATCAATCTCTTGATCATTACGTAGTGTCCTTCTTTGTCTCTTGTAATACTCTTTATTTTAAAGTCTATTTTGTCTGACATGAGAATTGCTACTCCAGCTTTCTTTTGATTTCCATTTGCATGGAATATCTTTTCCATCCCCTCACTTTCAGTCTGTATGTGTCCCTAGGTCTGAAGTGGGTCTCTTGTAGACAGTATATATATGGGTCTTGTTTCTGTATCCATTGAGCCAGTCTATGTCTTTTGATTTGAGCATTTAATCCATTTACATTTAAGGTAATTATCGATATGTGTCTCCCTGTTACCATTTTCTTAATTGTTTGGGGTTTATGATTGTAGGTCTTTTCCTTCTCTTGTGTTTCCTGCCTAGAGAAGTTCCTTTAGCATTTGCTGTAATGCTGGATTGGTGGTGCTGAACTCTCTCAGCTTTTGCTTGTCTGTAAAGATTTTAATTTCTCCATCAAATGTGAATGAGATCCTTGCTGGGTAGAGTAATCTGGGTTGTAGGTTTTTCTCCTTCATCACTTTAAATATGTCCTGCCACTCCCTTCTGGCTTGCAGAGTTTCTGCTGAAAGATCAGCTGTTCACCTTATGGGGATTCCCTTGTGTGTTATGTGTTGCTTTTCCCTTGCTGCTTTTAGTATGTTTTCTTTGTAGTTAATTTTTGACAGTTTGATTAATATGTGTCTTGGCATGTTTCTCCTTGGATTTATCCTGTATGGGACTCTCTGTGCTTCCTGGACTTGATTAACTTTTTCTTTCCCATATTAGGGAAGTTTTCAACTATAATCTCTTCAAATATTTTCTCAGTCCCTTTCTTTTTCTCTTCTTCTGGGACCCCTATAATTCGAATGTTGGTGCATTTAATGTTGTTCCAGAGGTCTCTGAGACTGTTCTCAGTTCTTTTCTTTCTTTTTTCTTTATTCTGCTCTGCAGTAGTTATTTCCACTGTTTTGTCTTCCAGGTCACTTATCCGTTCTTCTGCGTCAGTTTTTCTGCTATTGATCTCTTCTAGAGTATTTTTAATTTCATTTATTGTGTTGTTTATCATTGCTTGTTTCCTCATTAGTTCTTCTAGGTCCTTGTTAAGTGTTTTTTGCATTTTCTCTATTCTATTTCTAAGATTTTGGATCATTTTTACTATCATTATTCTAAATTCTTTTTCAGGTAGACTGCCTATTTCCTCTTCAGTTGTTAGGTCTGGTGGGTTTTTACCTTGCTCCTTCATCTGCTGTGTGTTTTTCTGTCTTCTCATTTTGCTTATCTTACTGTGCTTGGAGTCTCCATTTTGCAGGCTGTAGGTTTGTAGTTCCCGTTGTTTTTCGTATCTGTCCCCAGTGTCTAAGGTTGGTTCAGTGTGCTGTGTAGGATTCCTGGTTCAGGTGATTAGTGCCTGTGTTCTGGTGGATGAGGCTGGAACTTGTCTTTCTGGTGGGCAGGTACACGTCTGATGGTGTGTTTTGGGGTGTCTTTGAACTTGTTATGATTTTAGGCAGCCTCTCTCCTAATATATTCAGCTGTGTTCCTGTATTGTTAGTTGTTTGTCATAGGGTTTCCTGCACTGTAGATTGCTGGTCATTGAGTGAATCTGGGTCTTGGCGTTGAGATGGAGTTCTCTGGGAGTTTTTGCCCTTTGATATTACATGGAGCTGGGAGGTCTCTTGTGGACCAGTGTCCTGAAGTTGGCTCTCCCACCTCAGAGACACAGCACTGACTCCTGGCTGGAGCACCAAGAGCCTTTCATCCACATGGCTCAGAATAAAAGGGAGAAAAAGAAGAAAGGAAGGAAGGAAGGAAGGAAGAGGATACAATAAAATAAAATAAAGTAAGATAAAATAAAGCTATTAAAAATATTAAGAAAAAAAATTTTTAATAAAAACAAAAAAACGTACGGATGGAACCCTAGGACAAATGGTGAAAGCAAAGCTATACAGACAAAATCTCACACATAAGCATACACATACACACTCACAAAAAGAGGAAAAGGGGAAAAAAATAATATATCTTGCTCCCAAAGTCCACCTGCTCAATTTGGTATGATTAGTTGTCTATTCAGGTATTCCACAGATGCAGGTTACATCAAGTTGATTGTGGAGTTTTAATCTACTGCTCCTGAGGTTGCTGGCAGAGATTTCCCTTTCTCTTCTTTGTTTGCACAGCTCCCAGGGCTCAGCTTTAGATTTGGCCCCGCCTTTGCATGTAGGTCACGTGAGAGCCTCTGTTCTTTGCTCAGAAAGGATGGGGTTAAAGGAGCAGCTGATTCGGGGGTTCTGGCTCACTCAGGCCGGGGGGGAGGGAGGGGTACGGATGCAGGGTGAGCCTGCTGTGGCAGAGGATGGCATGGCATTGCACCAGCCTGTGGAGCCATGCATTCTCCCGGGGAAGTTGTTCCTGGATCCCAGGACTCTGGCAGTCGGCGGGCTGCATCGGCTCCCGGGAGGGGAGGTGTGGATAGTGACCTGTGCTCGCACACAGGCATCTTGGTAGTGGCAGCAGCAGCCTTAGGGTCCCATGACCATCTCTGGGGTCCGTGCTGATAGCCGTAACTCGCGGCTAAGCAACGCTCTTAATCCCCTCTCCTTGCACACCAAGAAACTAAGAGGGAAGAAAAAGTCTCTTGCCTCTTTGGCAGCTCCATACCTTTTCCGAGACTCCCTCCCGGCTAGCCTTGGTGCCCTAGCCCCTTCAGGCTGTGTTCACACTGTCGACCTGTCCTCGCCCTGGGATCCAACCAAAGCCTGAGCCTCAGCTCCCAGCCCCCGCCCATCCCAGCGGGTGAGCAGACAAGCCTCTCGGGCTGGTGAGTGCCAATCGGCACTGATCCTCTGTGCAGGAATCTCTCCACTTTGCCCTCCACACCCTGTTACTGCGCTCTCCTCCATGGCTCTGAAGCTTCCCCCTCTGCCACCCGCAGTCCCTGCCCATGAAGGGGCTTCTAGTGTGTGGAAACCTTTCCTCCTTCACAGCTCCCTCCCACTGGTGCAGGTCCCGTCCCTATTCTTTTGTCTCTGTTTTTTTCTTTTTTCTTTTGCCCTACCCAGGTACGTGGGGAGTTTCTTGCCATTTGGGACGTCTGAGGTCTACTGCCAGCATTCATTGGGTGTTCTATAGGAGCTGTTCCACATGTAGATGTATCTGTGGGGAGGAAGGTGATCGCCACGTCTTACTCTTCCACCATCTTCCTCAACTCCTGGTTTTGGAAATATTTCTAGGGTATAAGTTGATGATTAAATGCTAAGAAGTTTTAACTACCATATAGGCATGGGTCCTACTTTATTTTTTCAAAATTTATTGGGACTGTCTCCTAGAAAGCATCAAACATGGGTAAACAATGAAATACGATTATTTATTTATTCTTTTCTGATATTTGGTTATCATCAGCTCAGTTTCTCTCTATTGCATTGGTAGAGGCCTTTTTTAGACTTCCTGGATTAGGGAAAGCCATTAGAAAGTCATTAATTTCTCTAGGCTAGGGATGCTACTTTATAGAATGTGAACATTCAGCAAACAGAAAGTATTAAAAATATCTTTGCAAATATTTTATTGAAATAACTTCCATATTTTATCACCCTTCTGAATCAATTTCCCTCCCAACTGAAATTCTTACAAGGGAATTTAGAGGGTTACTTCTAAAGAGCACTTGGGGAAAATAGAAAATGAAAAGGTATCAGAGTGATTATATTTAGCAAAATAATAAAAAGAAATTACACTGCACATAACTATAGAAAGAATGTCTCAACTATCTCTGTAAATTATGTTGACACTTTATAGCTGGTTTGCTTATATTCACCTCTTTTGTACATGCAGGCAGCAAAAATATTGATTCATTCTATTAAAACCATAGATGCATGCAACAAGTTTACAAGAATCTAAACTTCTAGGTTATTTTTAGATAAAGTAATATTTTTCTGATATTTGAAGTTTAAATATACAAACTAAAGGGCACTTTTGTTACTTTTAAAACTGAAAGAGGAAACCATTAATGACAGTCCATTTAAATTCTGATTGATACTGTGATTGAAATATAATAAAATATATCTCTCTCCATCTTAATCTGTGCTGTGAAACACAATAAATATTTTGTTTGTTTGTTTGTTTGTTTGTTTGTTTTTTTGCGGTATGCGGGCCTCTCACTGCTGTGGCCTCTCCCGTTGCGGAGCACAGGCTCCGGACGCGCAGGCCCAGCGGCCATGGCTCACGGGCTTAGTTGCTCCGCGGCATGTGGGATCTTCCCGGACCAGGGCACGAACCCGTGTCCCCTGCATCAGCAGGCGGATTCTCAACCACTGCGCCACCAGGGAAGCCCCCACAATAAATATTTTACATACTCAGTGCTAAGTGGTTTTTTTTGTTTTTTAATCAGCCCTTTTCAGATACTATGTTTTAGAGTCTGAGTTATTACAATGTCTTATGATGCACACAAAGCACCAAGTTACTCAACTTTTCTGGCTAGCTACGTGTAAGATAACTGGTGCTATGTATTTCCTTATAAGATTTGAAGTTACCTTATAGCATGATCTGTGATTGAATGACTCATTTTAGTATATTTATGACTCTTGGAAAATGGATGTTATTAGCAAGGTATTCTCTATTTAATTCTTATAAGGATAACTGTTAAAAGCCTTATCTAAAGGGTGAAATATGTGGTTTCACCTGTCTGGGAAGAGAGCTGACATGGAAATGGAGAGGGTGAAGCCTACAAAATGTATGAGACTAACTCATTGTCTCTGTACCTGGATAGCATCAGTGTATATATATATAGATGGAAGTTCTGAGTAGTTGGGAGAAGCTGATCCATAGCTTATGAAAGAAGTCCTATTATCAGGAACTGAAGAACCAAGATGCTTGCATGTAAAAACATCAGCCTTTTTGTCACTCTGTTGGAGACTTCTTGGGTTAGTCTGGATAGGACAGGTTACATGAGGCCAAAGAGCAGAAATCTCAAGGTTTCAAATGGGACAGATATTATGCGTCACATCCACTCTAACACTTCTACGCTACTTTGGTTTTAGTATTTTCTTTTTTTTAAATATTCAAGCCAGCTTAGCTTTACAAGTGAAATATACTAGTTAGCATAATTGATGCTATCTTCTGTAACAACCCTAAAATCTCATTACATTAATACAGTAAAGAGCTTTTTTCATTTATGCAAATTTCAATGTAGATATTCCTGGTTAAGATGACCCTCTTCCAGGGAGTGACCAAGCTATCTAAAAATCCTTTTATTGGGAGATACTGTCCCTCAATACATGACCTTCAGGGTCACCATGAAGGGGAAGAGTAAAAATCATGCTTGGGAGATTTACTTTTTCAAAAAGGGTCAGATCCAGAGAAGGCATATATAATTGTATGTTGTATTCCTCCTGTATTACATTGGCTACAACTATTTATATGCCCTATCTGAATGCAAGGAGACAGGGTACTGTTGTCTTCTATGTTCATCAGCAAAATGAGATGGCCTTTTAAACAAGTAGTATTGTCTCATTGGCAACAAGGGACTTGCGTCCAATTGAGGATGCAGATAATAAGAGGTGTAACAAACACCTGAGAGTCAGCATGTCAGTGGCAAATATGTAGTAAAGTGGGCAAAGTCTAAAGAGCATATAAAATGTTAAGAAACAAAGTTAGAGACTCTTTGGCTTTTTGTGCTCTAAACTTTAAGTATTCGTTTAAGGACAGTTATACGTACAAGTCTAACCTTTTGTTTATTTCCAGCTTTTCCTTCTGGTTTTATAATAGTTCTCAAATCACTTTATCGTGCTAAGAGAACAGGGACTTCTTAATAAAATTAAAGGGCATACTTACAAAGTGATTTTTTTCATGAAGTGTTTTTACTCATGAAAATGTTTTACAATAGTCACATTTATATTTGACAAACAATATTTGTATCAAACTTGGGGTTTTTTTTAGATTTATTTTTCAAATAATATTCTCTTTTTTAAAAACATCTTTATTGGGGTATAACTGTTTTACAATGGTGTGTTAGTTTCTGCTTTACAACAAAGTGAATCAGTTATACATATACATATGTTCCCATATCTATTCCCTTTTGCGTCTCCCACCCTCCCTATCCCACCCCTCTAGGTGGTCACAAACCACCTAGCTGATCGCCCTGTGCCATGTGGCTGTTTCCCACTAGCTATCCACCCTACGTTTGGTAGTGTATATATGTCCATGCCACTCTCTCACTTTGTCACAACTTACCCTTCCCCCTCCCCATATCCTCAAGTCCATGCTCTAGTAGTAAAAGCTTTTGCACAGCAAATGATACCATAAACAAGACCAAAAGACAATCCTCAGAATGGGAGAAAATAGTTGCAAATGAAGCAACTGACAAAGGATTAATCTCCAAAATTTATAAGCAACTCATGCAGCTCAATAACAAAAAAACAAACAACCCAATCCAAAAATGGGCAGAAGAACTAAATAGACATTTCTCCAAAGATATACAGGTTGCCAACAAACACATGAAAGAATGCTCAACGTCATTAATCATTAGAGAAATGCAAATCAAAGCTACAATGAGATATCATCTCACACCGGTCAGAATGGCCATCATCAAAAACTCTAGAAACACTAAATGCTGGAGAGGGTGTGGAGAAAAGGGAACACTCTTGCACTGCTGGTGGGAATGTAAATTGATACAGCCACTATGGAGAACAGTATGGGGGTTCCTTAAAAAACTAAAAATAGAACTACCATACCACCCAGCAATCCCACTACTGGGCATATACCCTGAGAAAACCATAATTCAAAAAGAGTCATGTACCAAAATGTTCATTGCAGCTCTATTTACAATAGCCAGGACATGTAAGCAACATAAGTGTCCATCAACAGATGAATGGATAAAGAAGATGTGGCACATATATACAATGGAATATTACTCAGCCATAAAAAGAAATGAAACTGAGTTATTTGTAATGAGGTGGATAGATCTAGAGTCTGTCATACAGAGTGAAGTAAGTCAGAAGGAGCAAATCAAATAATATTTTCAATGGCTTACTTAATTTTTTTCATTTATCAGTTGTGGTGTTCACTTTTCAAGATTAGTTAATGTATTTAAATATGTCCAAGTTACATCACATAACATCCTTTTGATTACCTTTTAGATTTAAATGTGACATTGCAGTTTATTAAAGTACCAAAAAAGTAAAATGAACTTTAATGGCACTATAGGCATGACTATGTTCAATAAATTTTAATAGAATATCACATGTGACTTTAATAAATATACCCAGAGCAAACAACAAATTACATATTTTTAAAGTTAAACACGGAAAAAACAATGTAATCAACATAATTGTAAAATTTTATACTAGCCTAACTTTTCATTTTAGAGATTATTCATAATTTTCATCATGAAAGATTTCATTGCTTGTAGTCTATAATACTAAAGTAAACTTTTAAGTACATGTTCAGGAGTCATTACTGATCTCTGGGATATTTGGCACAATGATTTGTATAGATTTGGGTCATTTTTCTGACAACTTTTATTGCTTACGTTGGTAATTGTGATGGTAATTTTATGTGTTAACTGGACAGCCACAGGATGCCCATCATTCTGGGTGTGTCAGTGAGAGTGTTTCTGGATGAGATTAAAGATTGAATAAGTATACCGAGTAAAGCAGATTGTTCTCTTAAGGTGGATAGATCTCACTCAATTACTTGAAGACCTGAATGAAACAAAAAGGCTGAGGAAGAGGGTATTTCACATGGCTGACTGAGTGAGCTGGAATACTGGTCTTCTATCCTTGGGTTGGAATTTACACCATCAGTGCTCCTGAGTCCCCAGTTTGCTGATTGCAGCTACTGAGATTTTTCAGCTTCCATGAGCATGTACTCCAGTTCCTTATAATAATATATATTTATATCTGGGATTTCCCTGGTGGTCCAGTGGTTAAGACTTCATCTTCCAATTCAAGGGGTGTGGGTTCAATCCCTGGTTGGGGAGCTAAGATGCCACATGCCTCGCAGCCAAAAAACCAAAGCATAAAATAGAAGCAATATTATAAAAAGTTCAATAAATAATTTAAATATGGTCCACATCAAAAAAAATATTTAATAATATATATATTTATATCCATATCCTGTCAGTCTTATCCTCAAGAGAACCAATACTAGCAGACTGGCTCTAACATTAGATCTAGAAGATTAGAATTTTAAGTAAGTATTTTCAGAATTGGTTCTGGAATGCTGTAATATTATTAGATTTAAAGAAATTTATGACTATTTTCAGTAGTAAAAAGAGCACTGATAGATTAAGCCTCTTAGATAGACTCATCCACCAGAGGGCAGACAGCAGAAGCAAAAAGAACTACAATCCTGCAGCCTGTGGAAAAACCACATTCACAGAAAGACAGATAACATGAAAAGGCAGAGGGCTATGTACCAGATGAAGGAACAAGATAAAACCCCAGAAAAACAACTAAATGAAGTGGAGATAGGCAACCTTCCAAAAACGAATTCAGAATAATGACAGTGAAGACAATCTAGGACCTCGGAAAAAAAAATGGAGGCAAAGATCGAGAAGATGCAAGAAATGTTTAACAAAGATCTAGAAAAATTAAAGAACAAACAAATAGAGATGAACAATATGATAACTGAAATGAAAACTACACTAAAAGGAATCAGTAGCAGAATAATGGAGGCAGAAGAATGGATAAGTGACCTGGAAGACAGAATGGTGGAATTCACTGCTGCAGACCAGAATAAAGAGAAAAGAATGAAAAGAAATGAAGACGGACTAAGAGACATCTGGGACAACATTAAATGCAACAACATTCGCATTATAGGGGTCCCAGAAGGAGAAGAGAGAGAGAGAAAGGACCAAAGAAAATATTTGAAGAGATTATAGTCAAAAACGTCCCTAACATGGGAAAGGAAATAGCCACCCAAGTCCAGGAACTGCAGCGAGTCCCATACAGGATAAACCCAAGGAGAAACACTCCAAGAAACATAGTAATCAAATTGGCAAAAATTAAAGACAAAGAAAATTTATTGAAAACAGCAAGCTAAAAATGAAAAATAATATACAAGGGAACCCCCATAAGGTTAACAGCTGATTTCTCAGCAGAAACTCTATGAGCCAAAAGCGAGTGTCATGATATACTTAAAGTGATGAAAGGGAAGAACCTACACCTAAGATTACTCTACCTGGCAAGGATCTCATTCAGATTCGATGGAGAAATCAAAAGCTTTATGGACAAGCAAAAGCTAAGGGAATTCAGCACCACCAAACCAGCTCTACAACAAATGCTAAAGGAACTTCTCTAAGTGGGAAACACAAGAGAAGAAAAGGACCTACAAAAACAAACCCAAAACAATTAAGAAAATGGTCAAAGGAACATACATATTGATAATTACCTTAAACGTGAATGGATTAAATGCTCCAAACAAAAGACACAGGCTTGCTGGATGGACACAGAAACAAGACCCATATATATGTTGTCTACAAGAGACCCACTTCAGACCTAGGGACACATACAGACTGAAAGTGAGGGGATGGAAAAAGATATTCCATACAAATGGAAATCAGAAGAAAGCTGGAGTAGCTATACTAATATCAGATAAAATAGACTTTAAAATAAAGAATGTTACAAGATACAAGGAAGGACACTACATAATGATCAAAGGATCAATCCAAGAAGATATAACAATTATAAATACATATGCACCCAAGATCAGAGCACCTCGATACATAAGGCTATAAACAGCTATAAAAGCAGCTATAAAAGAGGAAATTGACAGTAAGACAGTAATAGTTGGGGACTTTAACACCTCACTTACACCAATGGACAGATCATCCAAAATGAAAATAAATAAGGAAAGAGAAGCTTTAAATGAAACCATAGACCAGATAGATTTAATTGATATATATAGGACATTCCATCCAAAAACAGCAGATTAAACTTTCTTCTCAAGTGCGCATGGAATATTCTCCAGGACAGATCACATCTCGGGTCACAAATCAAGCCTCAGTAAATTTAAAAAATTGAAATCACATCAAGCATCTTTTCTGACCACAATGCTATGAGATTAGAAATCAATTACAGGGAAAAAAAACGTAAAAAACACAAACACATGGAGGCTAAGTAATACGTTACTAAATAACCAAGAGATCACTGAAGAAATCAAAGAGGAAATCAAAAAATACCTAGACACAAATGATATTTCACGATGATCCAAAACCTATGGGACACAGCAAAAGCAGTTCTAAGAGGGAAGTTTATAGCTATACAAGCCTACCTCAAGAAACAAGAAAAATCTCAAGTAAACAATCTAACCTTACATGTAAACAAACTAGAGAAAGAAGAACAAACAAAACCCAAAGTTAGCAGAAGGAAAGAAATCATAAAGATCAAAGCAGAAATAAATGAAATAGAAACAAAGAAAACAGTAACAAAGATCAATAAAACTAAAAGCTGGTACTTTGAGAAGATAAAAAAAATTGATAAACCATTAGTCAGACTCATCAAGAAAAAGAGGGAGAGGACTCAATAAAATGAGAAATGAAAATGGAGAAGTTACAACAGACACTGCAGAAATAAAAAGCATCCTAAGAGACTACTACAAGCACCTCTATGCCAATAAAATGGACAACCTGGAAGAAATGGACAAATTCTTAGAAAGGTATAACCTTCCAAGACTGAACCAGGAATAAACAAAATATGAACAGACCAGTCACAAGGAATGAAATTGAAACTGTAATTAAAAATCTTCCAACAAACAAAAGTCCAGGATCAGATGGCTTCACAGGGGAATTCTATCAAACATTTAGAGAAGAGCTAACACCTATCCTTCTCAAACTGTTCCAAAAAATTGCAGAGGACGGAACACTCCCAAACTCATTCCATGAGGCCACCATCACCCTGATACCAAAACCAGACAAAGATACTACAACGAAAGAAAATTACAAACCAATATCACTGATTAATATAGATACAAAAATCCTCAACAAAATACTAGCAAACAGACCCAACAACACATTAAAAGTATCACACATGATGATCAAGTGGAATTTATCCCAGGGATGCAAGGATTCTTCATTATATGCAAATCAATCAATGTGATACACCATATTAACAAATTGAAGAATAAAAACCCTATGATCATCTCAATAGATGCAGAAAAAGCTTTTGACAAAATTCAACACCCATTTATGATAAAAACCCTCCAGAAAGTGGGCATGGAGGGAACCTACCTCAACATAATAAAGGCCATATATGACAAACCCACAGCAAACATCATTCTCAATGGTGAAAAACTGAAAGCATTTCCTCTAAGATCAGGAATGACACAAGGATATCCACTCTCACCACTATTATTCAACATAGTTTTACAAGTCCTAGCCATGGCAATTAGAGAAGAAAAAGAAATAAAAGGAATCCAAATTGGAAAAGAAGTAAAACTGTCACTGTTTGCAGATGACATGATACTATATAGAGAGAATCCAAAAAATGCCACCAGAAAACTACTAGAGCTAATCAATGAATTTGGTAAAGTAGCAGTATACAAAATTCATAGAAATCTCTTGCATTCCTATACACTAATGATGAAAAATCTGAAAGAGAAATTATGGTAACACTCCCATTTACCACTGCAACAAAAAGAATAAAATACCTAGGGAGAGAAAAGACCTGTATGCAGAAAACTGTAAGACACTGATGAAAGAAATTAAAGATGATACCAACAGATGGAGAGATATAACATGTTCTTGGATTGGAAGAATCAATATTGTGAAAATGACTATAATACCCAAAGCAATCTACAGATTCAATGCAATCCCTATCAAATTACCAATGGCATTTTTTACAGAACTAGAACAAATCATCTTAAAATTTGTATGGAGACACAAAAGACCCTGAATAGCCAAAGCAGTCTTGAAGGAGGAAAACAGAGCTGGAGGAATCAGACTCCCTGATTTCAGACTATTCTACAAACCTACAGTAATCAAGACAATATGGTACTGGCAGAAAAACAGAAACATAGATCAATGGAACAAGATAGAAAGCCCAGAGTTGAACACCTATGTTCAACTAATCTATGACAAAGGAGGCAAAGATATACAATGGAGAAAAGACAGTCTCTTCAGTAAGTGGTGCTGGGAAAACTGGACAGCTACATGTAAAAGAATGAAATTAGAATACTCCCTAACACCATACACAAAAATAAACTCAAAATAAATTTGAGACCTAAATGTAAGACCGGACACTATAAAACTCTTAGAGGAAAACATCGGAAGAACACTCTTTGACATAAATTACAGCAAGATCTTTTTTGATCCACCTCCTAGAGCAATGGAAATAAATCCAAAAATAAACAAATGGGACCTAATGAAACTTCAAAGCTTTTGCACAGCAAAGGAGACCATAAAGAAGCTGAAAAGACAACCCTCAGGATGGGAGAAAATATTTGCAAACGAATCAGTGGACAAAGGATTAATCTCCAAAGTATATAAACAGCTCATGCAGCTCAATATTAAAGAAACAAATAACCCAATCTAAAAATGGGCAGAAGACCTAAACAGACATTTCTCCAAAGAAGACATACAGATGGCCAAGAAGCACATGAAAAGCTGCTCAACATCACTAATTATTAGAGAAATGCAAATCAAAACTACAATGAGGTATCACCTCACACCGCTTAGAATAGGCATCAACAGAAAAATCTACAAACAACAAATGCTGGAGAGTGTGTGGAGAAAAGGGAACCCTCTTGCACTGTTGGTGGGAATGTAAATTGATACAGCCACTATGGAGAACTGTATGAAGGTTCCTTAAAAAACTAAAAATAGAATTATCATATGATCCAGCAATCCCACTACTGAGCATATACCCTGAGAAAACCATAATTCAAAAAGACACATGCACCCCAATGTTCATTACAACACTATTTACAATAGCCAGGTCATGGAAGCAACATAAATACCCCTCAACAGACTAATGGATAAAGAAGCTGTGGTACATATATACAATGGAATATTACTCAGCCATGAAAAGGAACCAAATTGAGTCATTTGTTGAGACGTGGATGGATCTAGAAAGTGTCATACAGAGTGAAGTAAGTCAGAAAGAGAAAAATAAATATCGTATATTAACACATGTATGTGGAACCTAGCAAAATGGTATAGATGAACCGGTTTGCAGGGCAGAAGTTGAGACACAGATGTAGAGAACAAACGTATGGACACCAAGGGGAGAAACCACGGTGGGGTGGGGATGGTGGTGTGCTGAATTGGGCGATTGGGATTGATATGTATACACTGATGTGTATAAAATTGATGACTAATAAGAACCTGCAGTATAAAAAAACAAACAAAAAGAGCACTGATAATCCCTGGCATTATCTGATATTAAAGATACATAGAATATTTCCAGTGGATATCCTAATCAACCACGTACAAGAAGTAAGGAGCTGTATGATATTTGTAAACATTTTGGCGAACTAATGAATATAACAGGGTTACTGGTTGCTTTTAATGTCCCTGGTGAAAGAAAAGGATGAGCTCAGGGAATTGAATTCCCAGCTCAGGTGCCAATAAATATCCTGAAGTCTTCCATGTGTGCCATGAAGGAGACCCTTATCTCCTGTAACCACAGGATGAGATGGCTGAAGATCAAATGCAGAATCTCATCCTGTGACTGGTTAAATTTACAATATAAATTGAACTCCCAGCCTCACCGGATATTACTGTTAAAGTGAGCAATACCTCATTCCTGAGGGGATTGCAGACATTAATGCTACCATCAAGGACTTAGGGCATGCAAAGGTAACAATTCCCACCATATCTACATTCAACATACTTATTTGACCTATGAAGAAGACAGCTGGAACTTGGAGAATGACAGTGGATTATTGAAATTTAATCAGGTGGTGATTCCAATTGCAGTTGCTATTTCATTGCTTGAGCAAATTTACACATTTCCTGGTACCTGGTATGCAGCTATTGATCTGGCCAATGACTTTTTCTCCACCCCATTCCATAAGACTAACCAGAATCAGTTTGTTTTCAACTGGCAAGACCACCAATATACCTTCACTGACCTACCTCAGGAGTATATCAATTCTCCAGGCTGATTCCATAATTTAGTTCATAGGGAACTTGATGGCCCTTCCCTTCCACAAGCTATCACATTGGTCCATTACATAGATGACATTATACTGACTGGATTTAATGAGCAAGAAAAGCAAGTACTCTGATTTATTGGTCAGGTATTTGCATATCAGAAGATGGGAAATAAATCTGACAAATTCAGAGGCCTAGTACCTCAGTGAAATCTGTAAGGGCTTGTAGTGTGGGAAGCATGTGGAGACTATCCCCTCTAAGGTAAAGTATAAGTTGTTGCATCTGGCCCCTTCTGTAACCAAAAAAGAGGCACAGTGCCTAGTGGACATCTTTGGATTTTGGAGACAATATATTCCTTACCTGCGTATGTACTCCAGCCCATTGCTGAGTGACCTCAGAAGCTGCAAGTTTTGAGTGGATCCCAGAAAAGAGAAGGCTCTACAACAGGTCCGGGCTGATGTACAAGCTGCTCCAACACTTGGACCACATGATCCAGCAGATCCAATGGTGTTTGAAATATCAGTGGCAGATAGGGATGCTGCTTGTAGCTTTTGGCAGGTCCTAGACATGAACCTCAGAGCAGACATTTAGAATTTTGGAGCAAAGCCCTGCCATCCTCTGCAGATAACTACTCTCCTTTTGAAAAAGAACTCTTGGCCTGATACTGGGCCTTAGTAGAGGCTGAACTCTTGACCATTGATAATTAAATTATTATGTGACCTGAGCATCTCATCATGAATTGAGAGTTAGCTGACCCACCAGGCCATAAAATTTGGCATGCACGGCAGCATTCCCTCATCATATGGAAGTAGTTTTTACTTGACCAGACCTGAGCAGGCCCTGAAGGCACAAGTAAGTTACATGAAGAAGTGGCTCAAATGTCATGGATCAGATTTCTGCTTCACTGCCTTCCCTCACCCAGCCTGTACCTATGGCCTCATGGGAAATTCCCTATGATCAATTAACAGAGGAAGAGAAGACGCGGGCCTGATTTCTAGATGGTTCTGCAGGATACACGGGCACTGCAGGATAGTGGACAGTTACAGCTCTACAGCCCCTTTCTGGGGCACTCCTGAAAAACCCTGGTGAAGGGAAGTCCTCCCAGTGGGCAGGATTGTAAGCAGCACACATGGCTGTTCACTTTGCTTATAAGGAGAAATGGCCAGCCATGTGATTTTATACCAATTCAGAGGTGTGGCAAATGGTTTGGTTGGTCAGTGACTTGGAAGGAACATAATTGAAAAGTATGGTGACAAGGAAATTTGGAGAAGAGGTATATAGATGGCCCTGAATGGACAAAAAAACGGAGATATTTTTGTTCCATGTAAATGCTCACCAAAGTGTCGACTTTAATTAGCACATGGATGAGATGACATTTTCTGTAAATACCAGACAGCCTCTTTCTCAAATCACTCCTGTCATCACCCAATGTGCTTATGAACAAAGTGGCCCTGCTTTGTTCCCTTCCCCATAGATGGAAGTTATGCATGGGCACAACATGGACTTCCATGCACCAAATATGCCCTGGCTATGGCTATTGCTCAGTGCCCAGTCTACCAGCTGCAGATAGAAACACAGTCCCCAGTATAGCATCATTCACCAGGGTTATTAACTGGCTCTTTAGTAAGTATTGGTTACATTGGACCACTTCTATCATGGAAAGAAGGGGCAGCTGTTTATCCTTACAAGAATAGATGTTTATTCTGAATAAGAATTTCCCTATTTACAATGCTTCTGCCAAAACTACCATCCATAGATTAACTGAAAACCTTATCCATCCTCATGGAATTCCTCATAGCATTGCTTCTGATCAGAGAACTCACTTCACAGCAAAAGAAGTTCAGCAGGGGGCTCATGTTCATGGAATTCACTGGTCCTACCATGTCCTCCACCATCTTGAAGCAGCTGTTTGATAAAAGAATGGACTAGCCTTTTGAAGACTCAGTTACAGTGTGATCCAGGTAGCAACACCTCATAGGGCTGGGGCAAGGTTCTTCAGAAATCCAGATATGGTCTGAATCAGTGTCCTATAGACAGGATTCATGGATCCAAGAAGCAAGGGATGGAAATGGAAGTGGCACGAGTCACTATTACCTCTAATGACCCACTAGCAAAAATTTTGCTTCCCGTTCCCACAACGTTATGCTCTGCTAGCCTAGAGGTCTTAGTTTCAAAAGGAGAATTGCTTCTAAAAGGAGACAGCAATGATCTCATTGAACCAGAAGCTAATATTTCTGCCCAGCCACTCTAGGTTCCTTGTGCCTCTGAATCAATAGCAAAAAAAGGAGTTACTGTACTGGCTGGGGTGATTGATCCTGACTACAAAGGGGAAATTGAACTGCTGTTCCACAATGGAGGTAATAAAGAATATGTCTGGAGAACAAGAGAGTCCTTAGGGTGTCTCTTAGTATCACCGTGCCTTGTGATTAGTCACTAGAAAACTACAACCCAAACAGGCAGGACTATGAATGGTCCAAGCCCTTCAGCAGTGAACATTTTGGTCTCTCAGGTAAAGAACCACAACAAGATGAGATGCTTGCTGGGCAAATGGAGTAAAGAATAGGTAGTAGAAGACCATTATAAATACCAGTTAGGATCATGTGGTCAATTATAGAAACATGGACTATAATTGTCATGAGTGTATTCTCTGTGTGGTTTTTGTTTTTTGTGAATATGTTAGTTTCTCTGGAGAACACAGACTAATACAGTAATTAAAACATAGTAACAATTTAGCTAAATCCTCCATGTTGGAAAACCATTATATCCACTTTTAGCCTCATACCTAAAACAAAGTTTAATTGCTAATACCAAAGATATTTTTTTTCCTAACAGGCTTTGAGCAAAGTTGCACTCTGAGCCAAGTGACATTAGTAACTAATCTTGAATAATGTATTCTCCATGGTGCTCTCTGCATTGGTATGCATTACTGTACACCATTACTTGTTTTATTTACTGTAAAATATATACCAAGCTGTCAGGGGATGCTCACAAGAGCACCACAAAATAATTAAGATTCATAAAACCCTGTAGAAGAGTAAAAATCTCTACCAACCTAAGATGTTATCAATGTTAATTTACCTTTGGCCCTTCAAAATACATATTATTACAATTTTTGTGAACTAAGACCAAGAGAATATTACAATAATTAGTCTCATGCCCAAAGTAGTTTAATATGAATATCTTGTATGAAAATCTCTTACAGCATAAGAATCTGTATCAGTTTCTTTTAAAAGAACTCAGCTCCTTAGAACCCTCAGAAAGATGTTTGTTTTCATTCATTCATATTTGAGGAGGAAATTCTTTTAAAACAAAGGATGGGGCTTCCCTGGTGGCACAGTGGTTGAGAATCCACCTGCTGATGCAGGGGACAAGGGTTCGTGCCCCGGTCCGGGAAGATCCCACATGCCGCGGAGCGGCTGGGCCCGTGAGCCATGGCTGCTGAGCCTGCGCGTCCGGAGCCTGTGCTCCGCAACGGGAAAGGCCACAACAGTGAGAGGCCCACATACCACAAAAACAAACAAACAAACAAACAAATAAAACGAAAGATGAAATGAGGAGGACATACTCCTGTAATACTAAATGATCATTTTGGAAAGAAGTTTACAGATAAATATCAAGAACCCTAGTAAAATTGTATCCTTTATCTCATCAATCTACTGGGACGATGGGAAAAGTATACTGTCATATTCTAAAAATATCTTTGATATTTAAATACTATCAAAGGTAATATAAACATATGTTAAAATGCCAAAGTAACTTGTATACACAACCGGAGATTTTATAAATCAATTAAAATAGGCACAGTTGATTGAGAAAGTAAATTAATCCTGAAGCCCCCAATATAGGACTTAGCAATTCCTCTCCTTGTTATACTCCATAGACAAAAACTCTTACATATGGCCAAGCAGGCATGTCTAAAAATGTTTATTGAAACATTATCTGTGAAACACCAGAAAGTAAACTCCATGAAGGCATAGATTTTTGTCTGTCTCACAGCTGTCTCCCCTATGGCAGGGAACACAGAAAAGTCATGGCAGGTGTACATGAATATTAATAACATAAACCATATGCACGTATTTGAAAATATAAGTTAGGGTTAGTGTTACATTTTTTTATTGTGGTGAAAAAAAACATATAACATGAAATCCATCCAGTTAACACATTTTTAAGTGTACAGTACAGTATTAGTTAACTGTATGTGCATTGTTGTACAACAGATCTCTATAACTTTTTCATCTTACATGACTGACACTGTATACCCAATGCATAGCAACTCCCCATTTTCCCCTCCTCCAAGCCTCTGGCAATCAACATTCTATTCTCTGCTTCTATAAGTTTGACTACTGTAAGATACCTTGTATAAGTGGAGTCATTCAGTAGTTATCCTGTGATTGGCTTATTTCACATAGCATAATGGTTCATCCTTCTTGTAGTATATGACAGGATTTCCTCCTTCTTTAAAGCAGAATAATATTCTATTTTATGTATCTTCCACATTTTCCTTATCTGTTCATCTGTAGATGGATATTTAGGTTATTTTCACCTCTTGGATATTGTAAATTATGCTGTAATGAAAATGGAGGTGTAAATATTTCTTCAAAACCCTGTATTTTTAAAAATAAATACCCAGAAGTTGGATTTCTGAATCATATAATATTTCTGCTTTAGTTTTTAAGAAATTTTATTGTTTACTTATTTTGGCTGTGCTGTGTCTTAGTTGCAGCACGTGGGATCTTCGTTGCAGCATGCTGGATCTTCACTGCAGCATGTGGGCTTTTTAGTTGTGGCATGCAGACTATTAGTTGCAGAACCTCTGTAATATTTTCCATGGCAGTTGCACCATTTGACATTGCCACCAACAGTGCACAAGAGTTCCAATTGTTCCATATCCTTGTGAACACTTGTTATTTTCTGTTTTGAAGGGTTTTTGGTTATTTTTGATAATGCAATCCTAACAGGTGTGAGGTGTTGTTTTGGTTTTGTATTTACCTGATAGTGATGTTGAGCAGTTTTTCATGTACGTGTTGGCTATTTGTGTGCCTTCTCTGGAGAAATGTCTATTCAAGCATTCTTATTTTTTAATGAGTTATTTGGTTTTTTGTCATTGAGTTATAGGAGTTCATTATATATTTTGGAAATTAACCCCTTATTATAATTATGATTTGCAAATATTTTCTCCCATTGCCTTTTCACTCTGTTGATTGTTTCCTTTGCTGTGCAAAAGCTTTTTAGTTTCATGTATTCCCGCATGACTATTGTTACTTTTATTGCATATGTTTGGTATAATATCCAGGAAATCATTGTTAAGACCAATATGTATTAGTTGGGATTCTCTAGAGAAACAGAACCAATATGATGAATGGGTGGATGGATGGAGAGATAGATGGATGGATAGGTGGATATAGATTTATGAGATATTAGCTCATGCAATTATTAAGGCTGAGAATTCCCACAATTTGCTTTCTGTAAGATGAAGAGCTGGGAAAACTCAGGGTATAATACAAACTGAGTCCAAGGGCCTGAGACATGGGGAGGTGATGATGTAAATCTCAATCCAAGGACAGTTGAAAATGATGTGATTCTCTAGCTTATTCACTAAGGCAGGAAAAAATTCTTCCTCCCTTTGCCTTTTGTTCTATCAGACGCTCAAGAGATTGCATAATGCTCAACCCACACAGGGTAGGGCAATCTACTTTACAGATTTCACCAAATTCAACTGTTAATATCATCAAGAAACATCATCATAGGCCCAAGAAAAAAAATATGAATATCCATGGCTACTCTAAGTTGATACATAAAATTAATAATCATACCATGTTATGAAGCATTTCCCTTTGTTTTTCTCTAGGACTTAAAGACTCAGGTCCTAATTTAAATCTTTAATCCATTTTAAGTTGCTTTTTGTGTAAAGTATAATATAAGGATTCAATCTCATTCTTTCACATGTGACAATCTATTTTTCTCAGCACCATTCCTTGAAGAGATGAACCTTGCTCCATTGTATAATCTTGGCACCCTTCTGGAAGATCATTTGACCATATATGTGTGTGTGTCTACTTCTGGGCATTCTATTCAGTTTATTTTTCTATATATCTGTTTTTATTCCAGCTTTGTAATAAGTTTTGAAGTCAGGAAGGGTGAAGCCTCAAGTTTTGTTTTTTTTTTCAAGATTATTTTGTCTATTTGGGGTCCTTTGTGGTTCCATATGAATTTTATGGAAGTTTTATCTATTTCTGTAAAAAATGACATTGAGATCTTGATAGGGATTGTCTTGAATCTATTGAGCACTTTGTGAAGTTCGGACATTTTAAAAATATTTAGTCTTGCAATCCATTAATACAGGTGTCTTTCCATTTGTGTATTTTTACATTTCTTTCATCAGTATTTTGTAGTTTTTATTGTACAAGTCTCTCACCCCCTTGATTAAGTTAATTCCTAAGGTTATTTTTGTTTGTTTCTTTTTTTAATGCTATCATAAATAGGACTGTTTTCATAATTTCTTTGTTGGATTGTTCATTGTTAGTGTATAGAGATGTAACTGATTTTTGTATGTTGATTTTGTTAGCACTAAGAATTTTATTGTGGAATCTTTAGGGTTTTTAAAGTGTAAGATCATGTTATTTGAGAACAGAGATAATTGTACTACCTCTTTTCAGATTTGAATGCCTTTTATTTCTTTTTCTTGCTTAATTGCTCTAGTTACAAATACCAGTACTATGCTAAATATATGTATAGGAATAGGCATCCTTGTTTTGTTCCTGATTTTAGTGGAAAAGCTTTTAGTTTTTCATTATTAAGTATGGTGTTAGCTGTGGGCATTTCATATGTGACCTTTATGAGGTAATTTCCTTATATTCCTACTTTGTTGAATATTTTGATCATAAAAGGACACTGAATGTTGTCAAATGCTTTTCTGCATTAAGATATTTGTGTGGTTTTTGTTTTTCTTTCATTTTCTTTAAGTTTTATTGAAGTATAGTTTATTTACAATGTTGTGTTAGTTTCTGCTGTACAGCAAAGTGAATCAGAAATACATATATATCCAATCTTTTTTAGATTCTTTGCCTCCCCACACAAAAGAAACTATATACTTAGCAAAGAAAAAGAATATTTGTGAAGGAAAATCCATGGAAGGTTAGGGTATCTTTTTTTAGATTTGTTTTTCTTGCACTGCTATCTCTGTTAGTAAACCTGTTTTAATATCCTGGAAGTGTGCAGCAATCATGAGTAATTAAAACAATTCTTTCTTCTGATTAAAAAGCCTAGAAGAGTTTAAAAAGAAAAAATACATATATGGTTGTATGGTTTTTGTCCTTCATTCTTTTGTTGTGGTGTATCACATTAATTATTTTTTTCTTTTTCTTTTTTCTTTTTTTTTTTGTACGTTGAATTCCCCTTGCATCTCAATATGGTCATGGTGTATTGTCCTTCTAATGAGTGGTTGAATTCAGTTTGTTAGTATTTGCTGAGGGTTGTTGCATCAATATTTATCAGAGATATTGGTCTATAGTTATTGTCATTGTTCTTTTTTTCTTATAGTTTCTTATTTGGCTTTGGTATCAGGGTAATATTGATCACATAACATGAGTTTGGAAGTATACCCTTGACTTCAATTTTTTTTTTTTTTAAGTTTGAAAAGGTTTGGCATTAATTCTTTAAATGTTTGTTAGAATTCTCCAGTGAAGACATCTGGTCCTGGGCTGTTTCTTGAAACGCTTTAAATACTGATTCAATTTTCTTACTAGTTATAGGTCTGTTCAGATGTTCTATTTCTTCATGATTCATCTTTAGAAAATTGTATGTTTCTAGGAATTTATTGATTCTGGGTTTTCAATTTGCTGGACATAATTGTTCATAGTTGTCACTTATGATCCTTTTTGTCTCTATGGCATAACTTGCAATGTCTCTTATTTCTGATTTTATTTTAAAAATATTTTATTCTCCATTAGTCTGGCTAAGATTTAGTTAATTTTGTTGATACTTTAAAAAATCAACCCAGTTTCATGGATTTAAATTTTTTTTTTAATTTTTCTACTTTATTTCTGCTCTACTCTTTATTATTTCCTCCCTTCTGCTAAGTTTGGGCTTAGTTCTTTATTCCTTGAGGTGTAAAATTAAATTTGAGATCTTTCCTCTCTTTTAAATGTTGGTGTTTATTTCAATAATCTTTCTTCTTAATACTTCTTTTGCTGCATCCCATAATATTTGGTGGGTTATGTTTTTGTTTCTCAAAATATTTTCTAATTTTTTTTGGGGGGGGGTTTGTCTTTGACTCATTGGTTGTTCAAAGTGTGGTGTTTAATTTCCACATATTTGTAAATTTTTGAGTTTCCCCCCTGCTATTGATTGCTAGTTTCATTTCACTGTGGTTGTAAGAGATACTTGGTATGATATCAGTCCTCTTAAATTTGTCAAGACTTGTTTTGTGACCTAACATATATTTGATTCTGGAGAATGTTCTGTGTGTATTTGAGAAGAATGTGAATTCTCTTCTAGGATGAAATGTTTTGATGTGTCTGTTAGATCTATTTGGTCTATACTATTGCTCAAGTCCTCTGTTTCTTTGTTGATCTTCTCTCTCACTGGTGTATCCATTATTGACAGTGGACTTTTGAAATCTCCTGCTGTTACTGTTTTGCTCTGTTTCTTGATTTAGTTTTGTCAATGTTTGCTTCATATATTTGGGAATCTCTGCTGTTGGGTATATCTATATCTATATCTATATGTATGTTTAACATTCCTGTGGCTTGACCCTTTTATCATCATTTAATGTCCTTTTTTGTCTCTTATGGCCACCCACTGTTCTGTTTTAGTTAACATCTTTATGGAATATCTTTTTCCATTCTTTTACTTTAGCCTATGTATGTCCATAGATCTAAAGTGAATCTCTTAAACAATATATAGTAAGATCCTGCTTATTTATCCATTCAGCTAATCTGTGTTTTCTAGCCAGTACTTTTAATCCATGTAGGTTTAGAGTAGTTGCTGACTGGAAAAGACATATTATTGTTATTTTGTTGTTTCCTGTATGTCTTGCAGCATTTTTTTCCCCTTCTTTACTCTCTTGTTGCCTCTTTTGTGTTTTGCTGATTGTTTGTAGTGACATGCTTTGATTCTCTTCTCATTTCCTTTTGTGTATACTCTATAATTATATTTGTAGTTATTATTACAATTACATAAAACACCCTGAATTTATAGCAATCTAATTTTAAACTGAGCAACTTCAATGTCATATAAAAACCATACTCTTACATATCTGTCCTCTTCCCATTTTGTCATTGATGACACAGAGGGACTCTGGTGAATGCCGTCAATTTCCTACCAGCTTCAATGTGGCTGATTTTGTGCTTGCCTGAGGTACAGGAGTCTCTTAACTGGCCTTTCAATTTCTTACAAAGGGAATCGATCTGCATATTGTTGTTGGATCGATGTCTCTATGGGGGAAGGATATTTTGGAGTTTCCCATGCTGCTATCTTGCTAAATTACCTTCTGATTCACTTTTAAATGAAACATTTACCTCATAAATTACAGATTAATATGCATACTATATGTATAATTGTGCTTTTAAGAGAATGTAATGTTTGTGTGGTTTTTGTATAAATATTAGGTATATATACACATATGGATTTGTATGTATGTAATCAGATTAAATAAAATACATGTTTAAACTAGTTTGGCCTGTATCTCTTAACTTTTTAAAATGTGGCTACTAGAAATTTTAAAACTACATATGTCACTCACATTTATCACTCATATTTCTATTGGACAGTGCTATTATAGATGCTTCAAACTCAGTGTATCCATATTGTATTCAAGTTTTCTGTTTTTCATTCATCTAGGAGAACAAATTCCTCCTGAAGAAATCTTTATTTTATTTATCAACAGTAACCTATCACTGAAAATAAAACAAAACAAAAAAGATGTAGGTGATCTTATGTCTTTTAGAACTAGACTCAGGTAACTTAATGGGACTATTTTGCCTGTCTGTACCATCTGGGCATCTCTAATATTCATATCCACTAGAGAAAAATTGAAAAGTTTAAGAGGCGCTGTCCTCTATTGTCTTGTAAGAATTCCCTTACTCTTTTCCCCTCCCTGTCCATGGTCATAAGTACTCAAATGTCTCTTACATTCCTTCCTAAGGGTGACTCTTGTTCATTACGGGACAAGATGTGGTACGCAAGACTTAAGCTAGCTGATATTAGAAATTTCCTGGTGAGCAGGGGAATATAATAAACTTTGAACAAACAAAAGTCCTATTCTTTTGTGATGCACAATATCTGCATTTCTTTTCCTCAAATACCTATGAAAGCCCTGCGTATATGGTGGTTTTGAAGTACAGTTGACCCTTGAACAACACAGGGGTTAATCTGCATATAATGTATAGTTCACCCTCTGTAGCCACAGTTTCTCTGAACCCAAAGATTCAACCACAGATCATGAAGTACTGTAGCACTTAGTATTGAAAAATATCCACGTATATGAACCTGTGCAGTTCACACCCAGATTGTTCAAGGGTCAACTGTATTAAAGGAAAGTGGAAAGAGTAGGCAGGAGGACAAGGTGTTAAAAAGCATTAAAATGTTACAAATTTTAATCACTAATCTCAAATATACTAACACTTACACCAATACCTTCTGGTTCTTTATTTTTACCATAGCTCTATTTCTCATTATCTCTTCTTAATCAGTTTTCTTCTTTCAGTTTCCTCTCCTTCTCATCTATTCTTCCCTAATCCATTAATATTTCTCATCAGCTTCTAAGAGATTATTCAAACTATAAATCTGATTTAGGTATTGATTTATTCCACTGTGGGAATCCTTCTTAGATCCTTATAGTCTTCTACACAAAATCCCACAAGGATAAAAAGTGCACTTTTTATTTTAACACTATGCAGGATTATTGCCCAGAAAAATCTCTGACTTTGTTTTAGAAAGATCTTGAGGTTTTACCAGGGTTTCAAGTACTATATGAAACTGCATTTGCCACTTCCTCTTCAGTTACCTCAGAGCCACTTAAAGTTAACAGTCTGAGAGGAAGAATTGTGATCATTTTTATCATACCTCTATCCTAACAAAAATGTATATCATCTGTGATAGTGATTAGAAAATATTCTTTAGCATTTTCCTTAAAAAACAAACAAACAAACAAAAAAAAAACAGCAGTACTTAACCTGGCCTACGCTGTATGTATATATCCAAGAAGGGAAATCAGTGATGAAGTCTTTTTCTGGCAAAATCAACTAAATTTTGAGCACATTTTTTATTTGAAAATTTTTTTGTTTATGGCAATTAGTGTTGATAATAAATCTGAAGAGCTATGAAACTCAAAGTCAATGCTGGACTTTGAACACACATACAATTAGAACTCAGTGTATTTCCATTGGGGGGAAACAGGTGGCTAAAAAGTTGTTATAGATGATTAGTGACTTAAATTTAGGATAGATCTCTACATTGTAAAAAATAAAAATAAAAAAAATCCCCATAGGGTTAACAGGTTATCCTTCAGCAGAAACTCTGCAAGCCAGAAAGGAGTGGCAGGACATATTTAAAGGGATGAAAGGGAAAAACTTATAACCAAGATTACTCTACCCACAAGGATCTCATTCAGATTTGATGAAGAAATTAAAACCTTTCTAGACAAGCAAAAGCTAAGATAATTCAGCACCACCAAACCAGCTTTACAACAAATGCTAAAGGAACATCTCTAGGCAGAAAATACCAAAGAAGGAAAAGACCTACAATAACAAACCCAAAACAATTAAGAAAATGGTAATAGGGACACACATATCGATAGTTACCTTAAACGTAAATGGATTAAATGCTCAAATCAAAAGACATAGACTGGCTGAATGGATACAGAAACAAGACCCTTATATATGCTGTCTACAAGAGACCCACTTCAGACCTAGGGACACATACACTATGAAAGTGAGGGGATGGAAAAAGATATTCCACGCAAATGGAAATCAAAAGGAAGATGGAGTAGCAATTCTCATTTCAGACAAAATAGACTTTAAAATAAATTCTATTACAAGAGACAAAGAAGGACACTACATAATGATCAAGGGATTGATCCAAGAAGAAGATGTAACAATTGTAAATATTTATGCACCCAACATAGGAGCACCTCAATACATAAGGCAAATGCTAACAGCCATAAAAGGGGAAATCAACACTAACACAATCATAGTAGGGGACTTTAACACCCCACTTTCATCAATGGACAGATCATCCAAAATGAACATAAATAAGGAAACACAAGCTTTAAATGATACATTACACAAGATGGACTTAATTGATATTTATAGGACATTCCATCCAAAGACAACAGAATACAATTTCTCCTCAAGTGCTGATGGAACATTCTCCAGTATAGATTACATCTTGGATCACAATGTAAGCCTTGGTAAATTTAAGAAAATTGAAATCATATCAAGTATCTTTTCTGACCACAAAGCTATGAGACTATATATCAATTACAGGAAATTATCTGTACAAAATTCAAACACATGGAAGCTAAAAATCACACTACTAAATTACCAAGAGATGACTGAAGAAATCAAAGAGGAAATCAAAAAATACCTAGAAACAAATGACAATGAAAACATGATGACCCAAAACCTGTGGGATGCAGCAAAAGCAGTTCTAAGAGGGAAGTTTATAGCAATATAATCCTACTTCAAGAAATGAGAAGCATCTCAAATAAAACCAAACATTACACCTAAAGCAGTTAGAAAAAGAACAAAAAAACCCCAAATCTAGCAGAAGGAAATAAATCATAAAGATCAGATCAGAAATAAATGAAAAGAAAATGAAGGAAACAATAGCAAAGATCAATAAAGCTAAAAGCTGGTTCTTTGAGAAGATAAACAAAATTGATAAAATATTAGTCAGACTCATCAAGAAAAAAAGGGAGAAGACTCAAATCAATAGAATTAGAAATGAAAAAGGAGATGTAACAACTGACACTGCAGAAATACAAAAGATTATTAGAGATTACTACAAGCAACTCTATGCCAATAAAATGGACAACCTGGAAGAAATGGACAAATTCTTTGAAAAGTACAACCTTCCAAGACTGAACTAGGAAGAAATAGAAAATATAAACAGACCAGTCACAAGCACTGAAATTGAGACTGTGATTTAAATCTTCCAACAAACAAAAGCCCAGGACCAGATGGCTTCACAGGCGAATTCTATCAAACATTTAGAGAAGAGCTAACACCTATCCTTCTCAAACTCTTCCAAAAGATAGCAGAGGGAGGAACACTCCCAAACTCATTCTATGAGGCCAGCATCACCCTGATACCAAAACCAGACAAAGATGTCACAAAAAAAGAAAACTACAGGCCAATATTACTGATGAACATAGATGCAAAAATCCTCAACAAAATACTAGCAAACAGAATCCAACAGTAAAAGGATCATACACCATGATCAAGTGGGGTTTATCCCAGGAATGAAAGGATTCTTCAATACACGCATATCAATCAATGTGATACACCATATTAACAAATTGAAGGAGAAAAACCATATGATCATCTCAATCGATGCAGAAAAAGGTTTTGACAAAATTCAACACTCATTTATGATAAAAACCTTGCAGAAAGTAGGCATACAGGGAACTTTCCTCAACATAATAAAGGCCATATATGACAAACCCACAGCCAATATTGTTCTCAATGGTGAAAAACTGAAACCATTTCCACGAAGATCAGGAACAAGACAAGGTTGTCCACTCTCACCACTATTATTCAACATAGTTTTGGAAGTTTTAGCCATAGAAATCAGAGAAGAAAAAGAAATAAAAGGAATCCAAATCAGAAAAGAAGAAGTAAATCTGTCACTGTTTGCAGATGGCATGATAGTATACATAGAGAATCCTAAAGATGCTACCAGAAAACTACTAGAGCTAATCAATTAATTTGGTAAAGTAGCAGCATACAAAATTAATACCCTGAAATCTCTTGCATTCCTATATACTAATGATGAAAAATATGAAACAGATATTAAGGAAACATTCCTAGTTACTACTACTACAAAAAAGAATAAAGTACCTAGGAATAAAGCTACCTAAGGAGACCAAAGACCTGTATTTGGAAAACTGTAAGACACTGATGAAAGAAATTAAAGATGATACAAAGAGATGGAGAGATATACCATGCTCTTGGATTGGAAGAATCCACATCGTGAAAATGACTATACTACCCAAAGCAATCTACAGATTCAGTGCAATCCCTATCAAACTACCAGTTGCATATTTCACAGAACTAGAACAAAAAATTTCACAATTTGTATGGAAACACAAAAGACCCTGAATAGCCAAAGCAATCTTGAGAATGAAAAACGGAGCTGGAGGTATTAGGCTCTCAGACTTCAGACTATACTATAAAGCTACAGTAATCAAGACAGAATAGTACTGGCACAAAAACAAATAAAGATCAATGGAACAGGATAGAACGCCCAGAGATAAACCCACACACATATGGTCACCTCATTTTTGACAAAGAAGGCAAGAATATACAATGGAGATAAGACAGTATCTTTAATAAGTAGTGCTGGGTAAACTGAACAGCTAGATGTAAAAGAATGAAATTAGAACACTCCCTAACACCATACACAAAAATAAACTCCAAATACATTAAATATGTAAATGTAAGGTCAGACACTATAAAACTCTTAGAGGAAAAATTAGGCAGAACAATCCATGACATAAATCATAGCAAGGTACTTTTTGACCCAACTCTTAGAGAAATGGAAATGAAAACAAAAGTAAACAAATGGGAACTAATGAAACTTAAAAGCTTTTGCACAGCAAAGGAAACCATAAACAAGATGAATAGACAATCCTCCAAATGGGAGAAAATATTTGCAAATAAAGCAACTGGCAAAGGATTAATCTCCAAAATATACAAGCAGCTTATGCAGCTCAATATCAAAAAATACAACCCAATCCAAAAATGGGCAGAAGACCTAAATAGACATTTCTCCAAAGAAGATATACAGATGGCTAACATACACGTGAAAAGATGCTCAAAATTGCTAATTATTAGAGAAATGCAAATCAAAACTACAGTGAGGTATCACCTCACGCCAGTCAGAATGGCCAACATCAAAAATTCTACAAACAATAAATTCTGGATAGGGTGTGGAGAAAAGGGAACCCTCTTGCACTGTTGGTGGGAATGTAAATTGATACAGCCATTATGAAGAACAGTATGGAAGTTCCTCAGAAAACTAAAAACAGAACTACCATACGACCCAGCAACTCCATTTCTTGACATATACCCTGAGAAAAAATACATAATTCAAAAAGAGTCATGTACCACAATGTTCATTGCAGCTCTATTTACAATAGCCAGGACATGGAAGCAACCTAAGTGTCCATCGACAGATAAATGGATAAAGAAGATGTGGCACATATATACAATAGAATGTTACTCTGCCATAAAAAGTAATGAAATTTAGTTATTTGTAGTGAGGTGGACAGGCCTAGAGACTGCCATACAGAGTGAGGTAAGTCAGAAAGAGAAACAAATACTGTATGCTAACTCATATATATGGAATCTAAAAAAAAAAAAAAAAAAAAGAAAAGAAAAAATGGTTCTGAAGAACCTAGGGGCAGTACAGGAATAAAGACGCAGACGTAGAGAATGGACTTGAGGACACGGGGAGGGGGAAGGGTAAGCTGGGACGAAGTGAGAGAGTGGCATGGACATATATACACTACCAAATGTAAAATAGATAGCTAGTGGGAAGTGGCCACACAGCACAGGGAGATCAGCTTGGTGCTTTGTGACCACCTAGAGGGGTGGGATAGGGAGGGTGGGAGGGAGACACAAGAGGGAGGAGTATGGGGATATATGTATACGTATAGTTGATTCACTTTGTGATACAGCAGAAACCAACACACCATTGTAAAGCAATTATACTCCAATAAAGAAGTTTAAAAAAAAAAAAGCAAATGAACAGCATGATGTTAGCTAATTACTCTAAAGAGGCTTTCTGGAAAACAAATGATAACATTACTTTGAATTATTTCTGCCCTGTTAAATGGACATGTAGCAATATTGCTTCTGGTTAATTTGCAGAGATCATCTTTATTTATTTGCATGTAGTCAATGAGCATGTGGGCGTGGTACTATGGAAGTTTCATGTATAACTGGTTTAGTTACTTTACAGTATGTACCTCTTTACATTCCCTACTGTCATATGAGTTGGGTTATGGTTAAAAGTCAAGAGAAATGTTCATCTTTGAAAAACTAAAGATATAATCTTAAGAAAACCGTACCCAATATTTTTGTTCCCAGTTCTTGAAAGAAACTGTGAAGTCTACATTTGCAAAATGAAAAGTGTTCTGGCAATTCTTTATTAATAGTAGGTAAATAAGAATATAGTAAATTTTAACTTTTCATAAGAATAGTATGTGGCAGCTAAAACTATATTATTTAAATCAAAAAGATACATATAGACAGAATACCACTGAGTAAATATTGCATTAAAAAAGTATAAAAAGAAAGTATTACATAATGAGATATTTTTCTGTTTAATTCATTGCTACCTTGGTTTTCATATTTGCATATACCACTGTCACAACAGTGACAGCGACTTGGCTGACAGACACGGTAGGAGAAGAGTCAAGGAAGCATGCTTGTTTAACACAGACAGAAGTTTCACTGGAGGTGGGAACAGAGTGGCACTCTATATCAAGGAAAAGTTTTCTAACCTTACATTGTCACAAGGGCACCTTACCTGCTCAGATAAAACAAGTGATAATTATATTATCTTGTTCAAGATACTAATTTCCTCATGTTTAAGCCTATTTATATGTCTTTGCCTCCTCTCAACTATTTTGGGGACATGTGCCTGCTTGACTACTGTAAGTTATCATGGTAACAGTCCCAGAATTTCTTAAGTATTTATTGGATGTATTCACCAAGCAAGCATTGATTTCAATACTCTGTTGGTATTTGGGTGGTGGGATGGTAAGAAGGGAACTAATGGCACAGTATTTAAATAGCTTACATTAGATTCAAATACATGATGAGAGGATACTATTGGTACTCTTAAGGGAAAACAGCCAGTAAGATCACTCGTTAGTACCCTTTCATTTCTGCATACGTTTTTAACCTAAGGTCAATTTCACACATTTTTGAAAACAACAACTGGCTCCATGACCTCTAGCATTCAAAGGTAATTAATAACTCAAGGAGTCACTTTTCAAGTAGAAAATAGCCACATATGTTTCAAGTCCAGAGGATCTAGGCAAAATCTCTGTACTTAATTTTTTACCTTCTATGGAAAGAATCTCAAATTAATTTAATAGATTTTCCTACCAAATACTGTCTGATTACTCTTTTACAAAGGGACTATGTATGACAAGATACAAGATTTCATCTATCAGAAAGTCTCTAAAAGTTGGCAAGCATATTAATAGGAAATATTTTAAAAATCAGAAGATCATAAAAAGCACTCTAAATATGAAACAAAATGTTATCTCATTTTTTTAAAGTTACTAAAAATAAGCAGATGTGGGTGCAGACTACTTGGTATGAAGAATATGGGAGAAGGAGTGCAAGCAAAACTGAGTAACACATCTACTGCTATTCATAACAGACTTGAAATTTTAGGGGGCACCTATTATTCGCTCAATTTGGGAAGCATTTACATTTAGTTACTGATTCTTATGATTTCAATAAGGTCTTTCCTATTTAGAGTTCAAGGGCCACATATCTCTGATATCTCTTCCAAAAGACCAAGTACAGGATTCCCCGCTTTTTGAAAATTCTCTTTATGACACTTTGCTTTTATGAGAGACCTACATTAGTGCTCATTTTCACTAACTGGAAGAAATGTGAAGAGAATATTCGCTTTTAGGGAAAAAAAGCAAAGAGCGAACATAGCATTCAGCGTTTGTTTTGCGGTGAGCCTTTATAGAGGCAGCAGCCACTTGAAGGAGCAGCCAGACTAGTGCCACCAAGCCTCTTTCCTGGGAACTACATTTAGTATCTCAGCATCAAGCTGTAATAACGTTGAACTATATCTGAACATCTGTGCTTTATCTTGATTTGTTTTGTGCATCCTTAGCAAGGTGTGTCCTAAGATAATTGCTTCCCTGCTGTATGCCATTTTGCCTTTGAAAGTTTTCATAGGAAGACTTTACTTTCAGAGAGTGGGGGAAACCTGTATTCAGGCTTTAGTTCATGCAAAGGTTCTTAGAAGGATCTTAAGGAAAGGCTGCCAATTCATGCTGATAATAAAATTAGATGTGTTATATGAGTCTCTTGTAGTATTTGGCCTTCTCTCATTAAAATAGGGTACAATCTAGAAATAGAGTTGATATTTACAGATCCATGAGATGGCATCAGAGAGCTGATATCCTCCTAAATGAGTTGAAGTCATTGTTATTAAAATCAGGGAAAATATCTTAAGCCATATGAGTCTGAGGATCTCTGAGGGCTTTGCTAATTTTAGTTTTAGAATTGCATTCATTTATTCTACCTACATTGCATATTGTGGGTGGAACAGACTGTGGATCTTTTCAAAAAGTGGCAAGTATTTATAAAGCTGTTTAATGACAGCTGCATGAAAATGGATGTCTCTGTCACTGCAGAGGTAAATTGGGATTACCCAATACTGTCAGAGCCAAAACTCTTAGCGAGGAAAAACTTCAGTCCATCCTGTGGTTATGCACCATTAGCCAGTACATAGAGGTGTAGTTACATGTAACCATGAGGGGATGTCCAAAGGAAACATGAGGTTTGGGATCTTGTCCATGTCTCAAATTTATAAGTTTACCAAAATTAGTAGGACTAAAAACATCATCAGCAATTTTAGTGAAGTTTCATGCACAGTGTTGACTGAGCAGAATAGCCAATTTTTTCTCCTAGTATCACATAATCGTATAAGATTTTTGCAAGTTTTCTTTTAAACTTCTTTACCTCTATTAAGTGGCCATCTTGAAAGTGCCAAAAATTACACTTGCGTAATTTGAAAACAGATTCTTCCCAGAATTTCTTTCTAATCACTGGAAATCTCTAATTGCATTTTTGAAAGTTTCCAAAAACTTGGTCTCTTGAGTTATTATGGGGGCATGTATATGAGTGGGAGAAGCCTTCTTTTCAGGTTTCTTCATCCTAAGTGAAAGCTGGAAGCACCTACAATCTCCTTAGGAAGAATTTCAACACAACATTTTCTCTAATATTGATGGTTTCTAATAAAGTACTTACTAAGTTTAAGAACCCCAATTTTTGTAAAAAGTGTTATAAAAGATCATGGACTACTTTCCTTGGCCCCAGCAAATCAACATGTGCAGCTGCGTTTGACAAATTCTACCATCAGGAAATATTTTGCCTCTGGTAAGGGAACATACCTTTAGGTCAAATTGAGATATGTCATGGTATATGCTGTCTGACAGCTTCCCATTATCATTATTTTATGACTCATCAACAAACAAGATTAAATCTAGATTTTCTATAAATCTTCCTAATAAATATATTTGAGACATAAGGATTTCTCAGACCAAGACTATGTAGATGTAAGTTTTATTGTCTTAAGGTAATGAAAAATCTGTAACTGAATTTAAAGTATTGCAATTATAAATAAAAATTGTGAGGAAGAAAACAAATAGGAGAAAAGTGTATCTGCTGAGAAGTCTTTTTAGTTGCTCCTCCTCTTGAAAGATGGATAAATTTTTTGTCCCTAGATCAAGAGGAAGGCTGTGGTAAGCTACTAATCTCCAATGATGCCCATAATGATGAGCTAGACTTGACTATATTTATATATATTTATGTATTTATATGTGTGGGTGTATATATGCATAAATGTATTAATATATATGTGTGTTAAAGATCACCTCATTTTTAAGACTTATCAAAGTTCATCCCTATATTAGATTTAAATATAATCACAGGGAACTTTGAAGTCCTTAGTGTCGTTATTTAGGACTTGGGAAATTTAGGAGGATCCCACAGTAAAAAACTGTTTATTTTTGACTATATAAAGGGTCACTTAAAGAAAGTGGAACTGTAAAATATGTAACATTAGGTGGTACAAATGATAAAACAGTATTTGATTCTGCTACTAGTGGAGAGCTAGAAATGACCTTTATAGATCTGAGATTCTAAAACAATGTATCATCACTTGGGTTTTTCAACCAGATGTATAGGAGTATTACAATAATACAAGTTAGGATTTACTCTTTTCCTTATTAAGCTATTGACCCTTGATTTTAGTCTTAACTTCTAAATGCTGATGGGTTCAGCCCTGAGAGTCTCAGTAGAAAATTTGGTTGTGTCTTCCAAAGTAGTTTAGATCTAACTGAATAAGAAACTATTGTAACCAAGGTAGTTTTTGAGAAAAGGTGAAATGAGAAATGCTATGCTCCTACTCAGACTCCAATAATATTTTTAAAAGTCTGTGACAGATAATAACTTTATTTAAAATAACTGTTTGATTTTCAGTGTTATAAATACAAAAGTTTTTTTGTTTGTTTGTTTAGGTGTTAAATATGTATAACACTTGTATAGATTAGTAAGATAGGGTTGTTTGGGTGCAGAATGTTGAATTAACTATTTTTCTGAAGTTATATTTTTCCATACGAGGCTCCTTGCTTGTTTTATTTATAGACAATTATTCAGATGTGTATATTTACTTGCATGTGTTTTTTTAAGTTGTATATTGTTTTCTATCATGTATTTTTAATTTATATAAATTTGTATATATTCATATATATATAATTTCATATATATGAAATATATATTATATATATGTATGAATGTATAATACTATTCCTTTTTTTTAACTGAACGCTATAATTTAAAGTTCCATTTGGGTTGCTACATGTATATTATTATTCTTCTAACCACTGCATGGTAATCTGTGATGCACATGTATCATATTTTGCCTATCTACAAACCCAGTTATAGAAACCCAGGCTGTCACCTATTCCTCATCACCACACAAAGAATGCTGTGAGAAACATCCTTTTCAATGTATATTCCTTTATTTATCTGTGTGAGAATTGCTTGGGGATATAAACTTCCATTAGCATTATTAGCTTGTAATATATAAGAATACTTAATTTGACCAAATACTAATGGCCAAATAGAATGGCCGTGTGCATTATATTCTCATCAGCAATAAACAAGGGTTTCCACCCAAATCCCTACTAGCACTTAGAATATCCAACTTTCAATACTTAGCCAACTTAATAGATGTAAAATATCTCATTGTTTTAATTTGCTTTACTCTGATTACCAATGATTTGGAGAATCTCTTCATATTCCCATTAGCCTTTTGGATTCTCTCTTCCGTGACTAGAATTTTGTGTATATTTGTCCATAGAGTTCTAGTGGAAAGTATTATTTTATGCTTATTGGATTACAAAAGTCTCTTGCATTTTATGCAAATAATTTCTGGTTAATTTTAGAAATTGCAAATATTTTCCCACAGTGTGTGCTAAGTCTGTAAACTTTGTACATGATGTAACTTATTGAAGGATATGTTCAGTTTTATATAATTATTATCAATTATTTTTTTCTGAGTTTGTGTTTAAAACGGAATGTCCTTCTTTGCCTTTAACAAAATATCCTCTCTTTTAAAAATAATATAATTACATTTATATTTAGATTGCATTTAGGTTGTTACTTCCTTTATGATTCAACTCACCTTGCATGTGCTGTTAGATTGGAGCTTTTAATTCTTTCCAGTTTTTCCAATGCAACTTATTAAATTATCTGTACTTTTGCCAATAATTTAATCACCTTTATCACATATTGTGCATTTTTGTACGTATGGGTCTATTTCTTAGTTGGCTGCTTATTTGTTCTATTGGTCTATGTATCTGTTTTTGTTGTTGCAGTAAAGAAATTCCTCTCCCTCCCTCTTATTCCTTTGCTTATTTTTGTTTCTTTGTTTTTGGTTATTAAAAAAAAAAATTATTGGAGTATAATTGCTTTACAATGTTGTGTTAGTTTCTGCTATACAGTGAAGTGAATCAGCTATATGTATACATATATGCCCTCCCTCTGGTCCTTTGCTTAGTTTTTAATTCAAGGTTAACTAATTTGTATATGGACATTTATTTTTCTGTTGAATTTTAGAATTTGTTGTGTAGATACCCTTAAAAAATCAAAATGGAATTTTGACTGTTTTAAGTAGGATTAACCTCTATATATTAATAAATCCTAAGTGTTTGGATTGTCCCATTCATTCAGAGAATTTTCCATGAGTTTTACTAGTTTTAAGGCTTTTTCCATACATATTTTATACATTCGTTGTTGTGTTAACTCTTAGGTGGCCTGTAGTTTTTGCTGTTGTTAGCAGCATCTTTTCATTATATACCATAATTCATAATTATATAGAGAAATACTGTTGAATTTGTAAGCTGATTCTGTACCTGATGAACTCATTGAACTCTATTGTTAGTTGTAATAGTTCTCTAGGTAAATGATCATAATGTTTGCAAATAGTGACAGTTTTAATTCTTCTCAAGGTAAGTATACCTCATCAGTAATTCTGGTGTAGTGCTAGATAGTAATGAAAGAGTGGGCTTTCTTTTGTTATATTTATTGTTGCTTTATGTTTTGTTTTATTTTTCATTTGTTTCTTTTTTTAACTCAAAGCAAAAACACATGAAGTTTCTCTAATACCATTTAAAGTTTTTGTTAAAAACAAAAACATTTTTGTAGTAGTTTTAGGATCACAGCAAACTGAGTAGAAAGAACAGAGATTTCCTATGTACCCCATCTCCACTACATACAACATCCTCCACCAGCAACATCCCACATCAGAGTGTACAGTGGTATAAACCATGAACCAAATCCATAGTTTTCCTTAGGGTTTACTCTTGGTGTCGTACATTCTATGGGCTTTGAGAAATGCATAATGACATGTGTCTGCCATTATAGTATCATACAGAATACTTTCACAGCCCAGAATTCCCCTGTGCTCTGCCAATTCATCCCTCCCTTCACCCAACCTCTGGCAATCACTGATATTTTTACTGTCTACCTAATATCACCTTTCCAGAATGTCATATTGTTGGAGTCATAAAATATGTAACCTTTTCAGATTGACTTTTTTTTTAAGCATTGATAATATTCCCTTGCCTGGATGTACCATAGTTCGTTTATCCATTCACCTACTGAATGACACCTTAGTTACTTCCCAGTTTTGGCAATTATGAATAAAGCTTCCATAGATATCTAGATGCCTTTTTTTGCATGGACATACATTTTCAGCTCCTTTGGCTAAATGCAGATCTTCCTTGACTTACAATGGGGTTACATTCTAATAAACCCATCATAAATTGACAATATGGCAAGTTGAAATGCATTTAATACACCTAACCTATGGACATCATAGCTTAGCTAGCCTACCTTAAACATGCATAGAACACTTACATTAGCCTACAGTTGGGCAAAATAATCTAACAGAAAGCCTATTTTTAAATAAAGCATTGACTAGCTCATGTAATTTATTGAATACTGTATTGAAAGTGAAAAATAAAATGATTGTCAGTGTCTTGGTTGTTTGCTCTCCTGATCATGTGGCTGATGGGAGCTGCAGCTCATTACTGCTGCCCAGCATCGTGAGAGAGTATTATACTGAATATGGCTAACCCAGGAAAAGATCAAAAGTCAAAATTGAAAGTATGGTTTCTACTGAATGTCTATCACTTTTGCACCATTGTAAAGTACAAAAATAATAAGTTGAACCATATTAAGGAACACAAGTGCTGGATATTATAGTAGGAGAATGTTTAATTTTGAAAAAAAAACTGTCAAACTGTCTTCTAAGTGGCTATTCTGTTTTCCATTCCTATTAGCAGTGAATGGGAGTTCCTGTTGCTCCACATCCTTGCCAGTGTGTGATGATGTGTTGTTGTCAGTGTTCTGGATTTTGGCCAATCTAAGTGGTGTGTAGTGATATCTAGTTGTTTTAATTTGAAGTTTCTTATGACATAAGATGTTGAACATCTTTTCATACACTTATTTGTCACCTGTATATCTTTGGTGAGATATCTTTTCTTTTGCCCACTTTTTAATTGAGCAGTTTCTCTTATTGATGAGTTTTAAGAATTCTTTGTATATTTTGGACAATAGTCCTTTATCTGATAGGTCTCTTGCAAATATTTTCTCCAAGTCTTTGAGACTTGTCATCTTATTCTCTTGACATTGTCTTTTGTAGAGCATAAGTTTAAATTTTTATGAAGTACAGCTTGTCTATTATTTCTTAAATGGATCATGCCTATCTAAAAAGTTGTCACCATACTCAAAGTCATCTAGGTATTCTCCTATGTTATCTTTTAGAAATCTTATAGTTATACATTTTACGTTTAAGTCTATGATCATTTTGAGTTAATTTTAGTGAATGGTATAAGCTTTGTCTAAATTCTTTTTTTTTTAATGTGAATGTCTACTTGTTCCAGCACCATATGTTGAAAGGGCTATTTTTGCTCCATTGTATTGCCTTTACTCCTTTGTCAATGATCACTTGACTATATTTATGTAGGTGTATTTCTGAGCTCTGTTCCATTGATCTGTTTGTCTAATCTTTTGCCAGTACCATAGTGTCTTGATTACTGTAGCTTTATAGTAAATCTTGAAAATGGGTAATGTCAGTCCTGTGACTTTGTTCTTCTCCTTTAATATTAAATGGGCTATTGTGGGCCTTTTGTCTTTCCATATAAACTATAGATCCATTACCATTTATATATGTTTTATTTACCATGTTAAGATAGTTATTTTTTTCTGTATTTCTTGAGTGCTTTTAAAGCCACTTGTAAATATTGAACTTTAGCAAATGTTATTACTGCACTGATTGAGGTAATCTTCCTTATATTATTTTTGTGATGAGTTACATTAACATATCAATAGTTCCCCTTATTTAACTACTGAACTGTGTAAGCACTATGAAATGAAGCCCGTTGTCACTTTGTGTGGTTCAGAGTTGTACAAATTATAGTTTTCACAGTTTAGTTAAATAACACCAGTCCTCCAAAATCATGGTCTAAATTTCATTTTACCATGGTGTATATTAACTACGAGTTGTTGCATAAAGTTCAAATTTCTTTCTTAGCATTTCAGCCCACAAATCTGTATATAAATAATAGGTGTACATCTGATCAGTGACCAATCATTTCATTTCTTTCAGAGTCTGTTGGTAATTGGTGATTAATCACTGTGCATCTATTACTCAGTTTTCACATATAGAGAACAAAGCATGCATTTGTGTTGCTTTCTTGCTCCCAGTGATAAACTTATGTGACATTTTACAAAATTGGATGATCAAAAGAGAACTGGCTGGCAAAGGTAAAAATGCAGCCAGAAGAAGGGTGAGGAGAAGAGGAAGAGGAGAAGGGGAAGGGAGAGGAGCAAGGGGCGAAGAAGAAAAGTGGTGATGCTGAAAGTGAAATACAAATAGAATGTAGATGAAGTTGTACAAGAAATAGCTGACCTTGGACACATCGGCACTGCCACCAATGGAAAGACTCTGGATTTGCAGCCAGAAGAAATTAATGAAGATGAAATAATTGACATAAATGAGGAAAGTAGTTGTGATAAAAAGGATAAAGATATCCTAGGGGAAGTGACATCAGCAATTAACTTCATTTTAAAGAAACTCAGGGAGATATTTCATGACATTTGAAAGCTCAAAGAATAAAATGGTGGGAACCGATCCAAACTTTTGGAAAGGAGTATGAAAATTCTTTAAGGCTTTGAGGAGATACTTCTCTGGTATTGTGAATTATATGATAATAAGGGGAAGGCAAGCACTGTTCAAAATATTCTTAATAAACATTTTACAAAGAAAAACTAATTTTCAATTTTTCTAATGTTTTAAATTACAGTGTGCTAAATAGGTTTAGAGTTACTATTTTTTTCATTCCTTATGCATTTATAACCAAATATAAGAAAATTTTTAGTGTTTAAAAGAAATTTAAAGATCACAGAGCAAAATGAAGAGTGCCTGTACTTCTGTTCCCTAATATAGGTTTCTCTTTCAAAGATTTGGATGAAGAAGGATGGTACAAATATTTTATTGTTCTCTATTTAAGTAGGAATCATAACTCATACCTCACTTTATTTTATAGAGTAATTAAGTTTACTACAGAAACAAGATTACAAACATTTCTTTTAGGTTTGTATAGACTGAATTGGTTTCTCATGATCATTCAACACTTAATTCGTGTGTTATGGACCTTTATAAACTATTTTAATGAGTTATATTTTTCTTTGATTGAGAATGAAGCATTGTTATCAATAATATTTTTGGTGATTTTAAAATGAAAATAATCTCTTTTATGTAGATTTTTTTGACATCGTATGATCGCTGGACTTTATTTCACATTAAGTAATTGAATAAAATCTCATGAAAAACTAAGGAACTAATTGGTGGGCAGGTCTCAGTGCTCATGTACATTGCTTATTTATCCAGATAGGACAGATCCACACAGCAAAATTCACAAGAGCCATGTACTATTTAAAAAAATAATAATTACACACATAAATATAGAATAGAGCAATTTAAAATTTTATTCTTATTAGTTAGCTAATTAGATTTTGTAATTATTTATATGTGTAAAATCTTATTTAGTTGATTAGGTTTTATTCTTATTACAATTAGTTTACCTTCATTCTTGGTTTCTAATTGAAAGCATGAGGATGAAGTGAGATTTGTGTAATACAGGCAGCCCTTCCGAAAATACAGCATAAGCAATAAAAATATGTGTTCCTGATCTATCAACTTGATTTAATTTAATTGGTAATATATTAGAAACACATTATTCAGAGAGAAAGAGATGAATCTATATCTTCATCTGTAGTAAGTTATATTACATTCATGTATAAGACAGACAAAAATGAAACAGTATAGATGCATTTTGTCCATGAATAAGATAGAATACATAAACTATTCAAAGTGATAGACTAGAAAACTATCCTGAAATAAATATGAATATTTGTATTGATAAGCTATTCCATGTCTAAGAAAAAATAGATTCAGATTCACTAATATAAAGAAATTTCTTAATGAAATTGATTGTAAACTAAAGAGAGAATTCCATAGAAACCCAAGGAATAATCCCAATTAGAATAAAAACAGTTTACATGATTAGATACTGTTTCGGTTCATAGTACACTATAGCAACATTTAATGCTATATAATACTATAGCTTTGTCTATAACATTCTCAGCAAAAGTATGTTCGAGGAATCTTACACTTTTCAAACTTTTCTTCAAACATAAAGGCCACAGAAGATATTTTCAAATATAAGAATTTTGGGTATATAATTCCTGTGAAGTTTTTTTTCAAAAATACTACAAATGATAAATTTGGCACAAACTTACAAAGAAGTAGAAGTATAGTGATAAAATAACTGGCAATGCATCAATTTAATTGAAGAACTAAACTTGTGGAAAATATGGCTTCTAAACAGAACTTTTATGCTATAAACTATGAAGACAGTGTTATGCTAATAACTGCAAGCGTCAGGAATAAAAGAATATGGGAGATTGTGTAATATTGATTTCCCTGTATTTCAAAACAGAAGACCAAAAATATAGTTGTAAAATATGATCAATCATGTAATATATTTAAGAGTACCTAAGATTTAAAGGCAACAATAAAAGAACTAATATTAATATAACCAACCAAAATTAAGTGTTGGCAGTGATAGCAGTGGGAATGATCATAAGAAAAGACACAAATTTTATATTGTTCCTGATATACAAAATTCGTAAACAGAGAATAAATTGATACCTGGTTACAAAGGTAACCAATACTGTTGTCTGTAGTAACTGAACTAATTTACATTCCCACCAACGGTACACAAGGGTTCCATTTTCTCCATATCTTTGTCAACACTGGTTAGCTCTTGTCTTCTTGATGACAGGCAGGTAGGAGATATCTCATTGTGGTTTTGATTTTCATTTCCCTGAGTATTCGTGATGTTGATCATCTTCTCCTGTACCTTTTGGTCATTTGGATGTCTTCTCTGGAAAAATATGTATTTATTTCCTCTACCTATTTATTAATTGTATTGGTTGTGGTTTTTGTTACTGAGTTGCATGAGCTTTTTATAAATATTTATAGAGTAATTTTTTTAATTATATATTTTATAAACCCCTTAGTGTTAGTGTATAAAAATGCAACTGAATTCTGTGTATTGATTTTATAGCCTGCAACTTCACTGAATGCATTGATTAAATCCAATAGTTTTTTAGTTGTGTCTTTGGGATTTTTAATATATAAGATCTATTACCATCAAACAGCAACAGTTTTACATCTTCCTTTCCAGTTTGGAGTCCTTTTATTCTTTTGTCTTGCCTAATTGTTCTAGCTAGGACTTCCAGTACTATGCTGAAAAAGAGTAGTGAGAATAGTCACCCTTGTATTTTTCCTGATGTTAAATGAAAAGCTTTGTTTATCTCTGAGTATAAGGTTAGCTGTGGGTTTGTTTTATATGCCCCTTATTACGTTGAGGTATGCTTTTCATATACTTAATCTATTGAGAGTTTTTATCATTAAGGGGTGTTGTATTTTTGTCAAATTCCTTTTCTTTGTATATTGAGACGATCAAAATTTTTATCTTTCATTCTAGTAATGTGGTGTATCACATTTATTGATTGGCATAACCAACCATCCTTTTATCCCAGAGAAAAATCCCACTTGATCCTAGTGTAATATATCAGTTTGCTAATATTTGGTTGAGATTTTTTCATTTATATTTATCAGGGATATTGGTCTATAGTTTTCTGGTAGTGTCCTTATCTGAATTTGGTATCAGAGAAATGCTGGCCTTTAGAATGAGTTTGGAATTCTTGCCTCTTCAGGTTTTTGGAAGAGTTTGGGAGAAATTGGCATTAATTCATTCTTCTTTAAATGTCTGGTAGTATTTGCCCACGAAGCCATCTGATCCTGGGTTTTTTCTCTGTTGGAAGGTTTTTTATTATTGATTCAATTTCCTCCCTCATTATTGATCTCTTTAGACTTGCTATTTCTTCCTGGTTCAGTCTCAGTAGGTTGTGTGATTCTGGGAAATTATCCATTTCTTCTAGGTTATCTAATTTGTTGGCATATAATTATTCATAGTAGTCTCTTATGATACTATGTATTTCTGTAGTGTCAGTTACTATTTCTCCCCTTTCACTTCTGACTTTGTCTTATTTTTAAAATTATTTTTTAGCCTCACTAAAGGTTTGTCAATTTTGTTTATCTTTTCAAAAAAATAACCAGCTTTTGGTTTCCTTGATCTTTTCTATTGTTTTTCTGCTGTCTATTGCATTTATTTCCACTTTGATCTTTATTATTTCCTCCCTTCTGCTAACTTTGGGCTTAATTTGTTCTTTTTCTAGTTACTTGAGACATAAAATTAAGTTGTTTGTGATTTACTTTCTTAATATATGCATTTATTGCTATAAATTTTCCCCTCAAAACCACTTTTGCAGTGTCCCATAGATTTTGGTAAGTTGTTTTTCATTTTCATTGTTTAAAATACTCTTTGATTTCCCTTTTGATTTCTTCTTTGATTTCTTGATTGTTCTGGAGTCTGCTGTTTAGTTTTCACACACTTGTAGATTTTCCAGCTTTCCTCATGTTGTTTTCTAGTTTCATACCATTGTGGAGAGAAAAGATACTTGGTATGATTTCAGTCTTCTTAAATTTGCTAAGATTTGTTTTTTGACATATCATATGATCTATCCTTGAGAATGCTCTGTGTGCAGCTAAGAAAGTATTCTGCTGTTGTTGGATAAAATGTCCTAGAGGTGTCTATTAGGTCCATTTGGTCTAAGGTCTGGTTCAAGTTGATTTTTTTCCTTGATTTTCTGTCCAAATGTTCTATTAATTGTTAAAAGAGGGGTACTGAAGTCCCCTTCCATTATTGTATTGTTGTCGATTTCTCCCTTTGTGTCTGTTAGTATTTGCTTAATATATTTAGGTGTTCCAATGTTGAGTGCTTATATATTTATGATTGTTATATCTTCTTGACTGATTGTTCCCTTTACCATTATATAATTAACTTCCTTGTCTCTTGTTACTGTTTTTGGCTAAAATCTATTTTGTCTGATATAAGTATAGCAATCCCTGCTTTCTTTTGGTTTCCACTTGTGTGGGGTATCTTTTTCCATCCCTTTATTTTGAGTCAGTGCATGTCCTTAAATCTGAAATTTGTCTCTATATCCAGAATAGGCAGGATATATTAGGATTTTATTTTTTTAATCCATCCATTCACTCTGTACTTTTTGATTCATGATTTCAATACATTTACATTTAGAGTACTTATTGGTGTATAAGGGCATACTAATAACATCTTAACTGCTTTCTGGTTGTTTTGTATTTTCATTGTTTCTTTTTCTGTCTCTGCATACTTTCATTAATTGCTTATTTTCCACCGTGGTATATTCTGTTTCTCCTTTCCTTGTCTTTAATGGATCTACTCTAAGTTTTTGCTTTGTGATTACCTTGTGATTCACATAAAACATCTGTTATTGATGTCACAATTTACCTCTTTTTATGTTGTATATTCATTAACAACTTATAGTCACTATAATTATTTTTACTATTATTTTCCTTTAACGTTTATATTATCACTGAGTATTTAACGCACTATCCTAATACAGAGGTACGGTTTTCTAAGACTGACTATATGTTTTCCACCTTTACCAGTGTGTTGTTACTTTAATATATTTTCATGAAGCTGAATAGTGTCTTTAATTTCACCCTGAAGAACTCCTTTCAGCATTTCTTGCAAGGCAGGTCTAGTGTGGTGAATTCCCTCAGTTTGTGTTTGTCTGGGAAAGCCTATATTTCTCTTCATATCCAAAGGATAACTTGCCAGATAAAGTATTCTTTGCTGACAATTTTTATCTTTCAACATTTTGAATGTCATTCCATTCTCTCTGGCCTATAGAATAGGGTACATTATATTTTCCCCTGCCTGCCTTTCAGATTCTTTACCAATAATTTTTTACATTTTCATTATAATGTGTCTTGGAGAAGATATTTTTCCATTGAGATAGTAGGGAATTGTATTAGCCAGTGTACTTCTATGTCCAGATTTTTATTAGATAGTATCTAATAGTTCTTATGGGATTTTTTCATTCTTTTTAAATCTTAAGTTCTCTCTCTTTTCTGTTATTTCTATATTCCTATCCTCCAAGTCATTTGTGCTTTCCTCCATCAGGTCTGCCATGCTTCATATGCTTTCTTTTGCATACTTCATCTCATTCCTTGAATTCTTCACTTCTAGAATTTCTGTTTTGGTTTTTAAATAATTTCAATCTCTTTGGTAAATATATCCCTCTATTCATAAATTTTATTCCTGATTTCACTGAATTATATTTCTGAGTTTTCTTGTAGTTGATTGAGTTTCTTCATAACAGCTACTTTGAATTCTTTATTAGTCAGATCACAATATTCCAGGTCTTTGAGCTCAGCTGCTAGAGAATTATCATTTTCTTTTTGTGATACATTATTTCTTTGATTTTTCATATTGCTTTTAGTTATACATTTCTGCTTTTGCATTTGAAATAGCAGGTACCTCCTTAACTTAGATTTTATGTATTCTCTGGTTCTTACAGTTCACCAGCCTGGCTATTAGAAAGCTCTCATTGGTTTTCTGGAAGGTGGTGCTATAGCTTGTTTGTAGTTTCTCCCTTGCCCACAGATCATTGCATTTCTGAGCATGCTGTCTGTGCCCAAGGGGCCAGCAGCCCAGTGGGAGAGATATGGATCTAGCACTCAGTGTGGTGGGGATACATGAAAACCCAGTCAGGAAATCCCTATGGGTGGCACTTCTTGAAGCTCACGGGTGGACTTTCTACTGAGCACAGTGTCTTCAAGGCTGTTTGAAATTCTCATCTGCCTCTTTCCCTATGTCTTTCCTCCCACAAGTCTTAGAGTTCCTACCTTAGTACTCCAGGTACTGGTGGAGAGAAATGGGCTTCTCCAGCCACATCCTGCCCAGTTAGGGTAGTCAAGCCCTCCCTCAATGCCATCTTATTTCCTGGTGGGAGAAATCATATTTGCCAGATAAATCAAGCCAGTCATCCCCTCCTTGGGGGTGGGGCAGCATGGGAAATTTTTTCTTATCTCCTGTGCTTCAACCAAGCTTGTATTTTTCTTTCTTTCTTCCTTTCTTCCTCTCTTCCTTTCTCTTTGTCTTTTTTTTTTTTCTTCAGTGCTGTGTATGAGCCTCCCTTCAGAAGGACTGGGCTTCTGCAAGTTCTCTCTCAAGGGTGAGTGCTGCCTGATTCAGTACTAATCTGATTCTTGTCTGACAGCAGTGAGGACAGTCCAGGCAGTCTTGCTGGCTCCACTGGCTTTACAGCCCATATGGAAATTTGTCTATCTCCTGCCTGCTGACCAGTAGGTGAGATTTCTTCTGAGTCCCATGGAGCAAGGTGCAAAGTCCAAAACCCCCCACAGAAGCTCTCTTGTTTGTGTATGAATGTCTAATTTGTTGATTAAAACGGGGGATAAAAAGGAGAAATATCTTATGCCCTCATGTTGCTGATGTCACTCCAAACCATTCTTCTAAATAATTAGGCTGGATGGTTACCAGGGACTAGAAAATAAAATTGGTAATTTCAGCACAAAACTGGAAACAATAAAAAGAAACAAAGCAAATTCTGGGATTGAAAATATAATAATGGATATTAAGAATCAAATGTATGGATTTAATAGCAAATTAGACAAAACTTAAAACAGAATTATTAAGCTAAAAAACAGGACAGGAAAAATATATCAGCATGGATAATGAGAAAGAGATAAATATACAGTAAATGAGAAATAAAGCAAAGGGCTTTAAGAGTCACAGAGGATGAGGTAGCAACTTGTAACGTGAGTATAATTTGAAACTCAAGAGAGCCAAGACACTCTTGAAGAGAAAGTTAAGAAGATTTAACTTGTCAGGAAACAAGATGTGTTATAAAGCTACAGTAATTAAAGGAATGTATGGTATTGGTGCAAAGATTGTCTGATATATCAATAGAATGGAGTAGAGTTCATAATCATTCATGTATAGACATTTGAATGGTGACCAAAATGGCATAATAGAGTTTTTTTAAATGACTTTTAAAAATAGACTTTTAGGGCTTCCCTGTTGGCGCAGTGGTTGAGAATCCACCTGCCGATATAGGGGATACGGGTTCGTGCCCCCGTCCAGGAAGATCCCACGTGCCTCAGAGTGGCTGGGCCCATGAGCCATGGCTGCTGAGCCTGCGCGTCTGGAGCCTGTGCTCTGCAATGGGAGAGGCCACAACAGTGAGAGGCCTGTGTACCACAAAAAAAAAAAGACTTTTAAAAAATGAAATTGAGTCACCTAGGTATATTCAATACATATTTTAAAATGTATTATGAATTTAAAATATCTCAACCGTATACAAAAATCAAATCTGGGTGAATTGTGAATCTAAATATAAAAGTCTAAATCACAAAGCTTTTGAAAGATAAAAGAACAATATCTTCCTGATACCTAGTTAGGAAATTCTTAAATAGGATATCCCCCAAGAAAACTAATCAAGAAGAAAAGAACCAATATTTAGGACTCCATTAAAATAAGAACTTTTGTTCATCAATAGACACTATTTAGAGAATGCAAAAACAAGATGTAGTTAGTCATATGGTATTTGTAATATACAAATATAACCAACAAAGGGACACTATCCATTCATTAAGGAACCTCCAGGCAACACCAAGTAGTGGAGAAGCTATAGAGCAACTGAAACTCTAACATAAACATACTGCTGATGTAATGTACAACCACTTTGGAACACAAATGAACATATGCACTCCTCGTGAGACAGAAATTGTACTCCTAGGTGATACCCAAAAGAAATGGATGAACATTTGTACCGAAGTACATGTACAAGAATATTCATAGCAACACTATAATAGCTGTAAGTTGAAATAACCAAAACATCAACAGAAAAATGGCGTATCTGTAAGATACCTTAGAAGAATATACATGCACAAACTGCTGCTACAGGCAGCAACATGGATCTCTCAGCTTGTTGCATTAAAGGAAAATGATACAATAGAATACATGGTATTTGATTTTATTTGTATAAACTTTAAATACAGGCAGAACTAATCTGTGGTTTTTGAGATCAGTGTAGTGGTCGCCATTGGAGTGGAAGGATAGGATAGTGATTGTGTTCTCGGGGATGCAAGGTTCTTGTCCCACTGCAGAAAGAATTCAGAAACAAGACATGGAGATCAAGAAAGTAAAGTGAGGATTTATTTAAGCAAGAATATGCTCTCAGAGGGAGAGCTGGCAGACAGGTGAATAGCTGCCCTGGGTTTATTAGGGAATTGGTCAGTGGTTACCCCATATCAACCTTGGGAAATAGTTGTAAGTTTTGTTTATGATTTTCAGAGGCATATGCAAGAAATGACCCAAGTCAAGTTAGCCTTGCAAAATAAGCTAAATTTAAGCTCTGTTTGCATGACTAAACTGTTTTTGTCTGCTAAGGGACTCAAGGCTGGTCTCTGTGATTCTAACAGTAGCAAGGCTAAGACCTTAGCAGCTTTGCCTTGGGTACTTTAGAATAGCATCATAATAAGCTTATCGGATACAAATAGGAAATATATACATAAAACTGCGACTGGCTGTGTGTGCATGTTTATGTATTTAAAACTCTTGTTGGTAACTATTCACTGTGGCATGGTGCCACTCTGAACATTAATATGTTTAAGGCTTTTAGTTCTTACTAAACAGTGCAATCGGCTACCTTATAAGATATGACTGATTTGCATAAGTTTATCATCTGTTGAGGACTCAACCTCGTTTTCAAATGTTTGAACAAGCTCATATTATAATAAGTAAACATTAAAAAAATTAATCTGCCAGTAATAGATTTTCCCAAATAAATACATTTCAGCTATAATCACAGGATATTATGGATATTCTGCCATTTCTGTCATCTGAATTTTAGTCTAATATTGTGAAGCTCATTACTGAAAAGTGGATGGTTCACTAATTTGCACTCTCAAGAATTTTCTTAAATTAGGAGATATCTCACATCCTGGGCATATAATGATATCTGGTTATAAATTGATTTAATCAGCCTAACATTTTAATTAGTAAAAAAGCCTCTAGTCTTTCTCATAAAATCATACAAACTACTTATTTTATTATTATAATTTTTATTAATAACAGCAGATATAGCTAATTTTTTGCACTCCACAAATAATTTGGGAAATATCTGTAGAAAGAAAATGAAAACTGTGAATACATCAACTAAGTGATGAAACTATTTCCAGCATAGGATAAAAGATGAGAAGTATTACTCAGAAGGTATTTAGAAATATAACTTTGTGGAGAACATGATTCATTTTATCAGTATCACAGGTGATAAGACAGTGCCAGCATCTTTTTAAAAGTTTTAACTAAGAATTATAAAGAAATTGCCTGCATTAAATATAATTGGAAGTTCACAATCTTTGGAAAGTATTTAAAACATGGCAGACACTTTAGATGAGGAAATGGAGGAAGTTCAAAGTTCAACACAAACCTGTGAAACTATATGTCAGTTATTAAATGACATAGTTAAATCTTGAAACTTAATAAACCAGATGAATGTAAACCAGAAGGTAACTTTCTGAGAGAGTACTTTAACTATGCTCACCATAGAAATAATAAAGAATTTCCATGGGTTATGGTACATTTTGTCAACTGAATATATCACAAAATATGGGAAGTTCAAAGTAGGGTTATAAATAATCACATGACAATGATTTTTAATAAAGTCAGCATAAAAGATAGAATGTGGTCCTACTTGTTTGCTTTCATAGTTTATGAAAGTTTATAATACAAAGTATTATATAATACAAAGTATAATACAAAGTATTATATTCAGTAAAATTTGTTTATAAAAGTAACAGCACATTGCCTTGTTTACAGTACTTTTAAAATAAACACCTGTAGGATGAGCAGGTGAATGAGTGTCATAGTTAATCAACCATATTCAATGTCTCAGTGTTGTCAGACACAATGTCAGATGGCTACAATGTTGTCATTAATGTGCCAGACAAGGTCCCTGTCCTCATGAGGTTTACAATCTGTCCAGATAGACATAGTAATCAAATAATTTCAAATGGTAAAGGTAAAAAAACCCAAACAATATCAAGGTACTAGAGGATATTATATTACTGAGGGGTAAGTAGTTGGGGTAGCAACTACTTAATCTCAGGCTCAGAAGAGTAACTTTTCAGCTAAGAGCTGAAGAAAAGTCAGCACTAATTAGATGCAAGGATAGGTTGTATGGACAGAGAAAACTATGTGTAATCGTATGTCTTCCAGTGAGAGAGTGTGCTGTGTTCAGGGAAATGCAGGAAATCCAGCATAAAGGGCAAGAGAGAGAGAGAGATGTGCCCAGAGTAGGAGTGATGGGCGGGAGGCAATCATACATGCCCCAAGCAAAGGAAAGCTTGGAAAGATTCTAGGCAGGGAAATGACGTGACCAGACTCCTGTGTTTAAAAGACCCTCTGACAGAAATGAGGAGGGGAGAATGGAGATGGACAAAAGTTCATGGGGAGATTCAGACAACTTAAGTCATAGTTCTGGTGAGAAACGAGGATAATGTATGAAGATGGTAGCAGTAGAGATGGAGATCAATGTGCAGTTTTGGGAGAAAGAAGATAAGGAAGCAAAGATTACTTTGAATTTTCTAGGTGGGTAAAGTGACAATTTATTGAAATTAGAACTATTGCAGAAGAAATAGACTTGGAAAGAAGATCATAAATTGAGTTTTGAGCACTCAGGGTTTGAGATGAATGTGAAATGTGCAAGTGCAGATTTCAAGAAGGTAAGGAAACATTTCAGTCTGGAGTACTGCACAAACCAGGAAGGAATATAACAGTGGGTGTATCTGGGAGCGTAGAAAACATGGGCATAAAAGAGATTATGAGATTGCCAAGAGAAAGAATGTAGAGTGAGCACTGAAGGGGTCTAGGACATATCCCTGGCAATTTCTCACATCCACTCATTTGCTGATAGGCAGGGAAGTAGTAGGCAAAGATACCATAAAGATCTACCTTAGGCAGCAGTTAAATTGAGAAACCCAAGAGAACTCTGAGGATCCTACATTAATCAGTCACTGCATATGATTGTACTGTTTAAGCATTGCACAGTGACCTCCAGCTCAAGCCCAGGTCCCTGGTTAGGGGGTCTGTCAGCCAAAGAAATGAGTTTTTTGCCATATGTCTATAGGGAGCACTTACTGTCATTTATACAAAGATGCAGTATGTGCTTGTCACCATCATTGGTATAGTTTTGCTTTCTCAAGGCTAAGGAAAGGCTGTTCTGTATATATACAAGTGGGACAGGTAGCTAAATCTTACTATTTGGGTTAACTATTTAAAATACCACAATTATTAAAATGAAAATATACCTGGGAAAAGTATTTGAGTTTTGTCCATGTTTCACAGTTAAATTTAAATTAACATATCAGGTATTCTTCTAAAGCAATATTCAGTAAATATGGGAGAATTGGGGATATTATAGGACACAGGGGAAAAGGCTAATGGTAAAGCTGAAAAAGAAGAAAGGGTGCCTAAAAAAGGAATTTTCAACATTTTTGATGAGCATTCCATCAAGCTCTATTCCATACTTTGGGCATTGTCCAGCCACTAAAACAGTCACAGGTCTTGTATATCAGAGCTTGAAGTTGGTGATCATTTTATCCAATGTTTTCTAACCCAAATTATACTATAGGCAAATGAGCTTTCTTACACCTCAACCTATAACTGCAAAACTAAGGGAAAATGTTGGGAAATAAGAAGGGAATCCAGCATTTTGTCACCTCAGAAGTTTATAAAATAGTGTACAGGTGTGATGTTCTGGAACTGGTCATTAGGAAACCTTGACTTCATCTTGAACTAAGGACTCAAGTGTGACCAGCATAAAATTATACTGCAAGCTCATGGTAGAACGAAGCACTGTATTCCAATTTAATCATCTGTAAAATGGGATGATAATATCTCATTAATTTTTCCTTCAGAGTTTAAGATTAAAGAAAAAAAGTAAAAAGAACAGAATTTAAACATTATTTTGGTTCAGAAAGAGGGCAGTAAATGTGAAGGTCTTTGTATTTATGTTAAATGTAATATTTACTGATCATCCAGATTTAAACCCTACTGATAACTTTTGCAATTAGCTAAATCATTAGCTGTAATATTTAAATTTACCAATTTAAAAGGGAGCATCACTAAATATTTCCAATTGCTTATATTCCAACTCATCACAGGGAATATTGAATCTCTTGTTTAAAATGGCCAAAAAGGAAATTGGCACTACAGTAGTAACATGTTTGGAAAATGGAGCAGTAAGGAAATGATATGTGTGTTACTAACATAACTCATTTCCATATGTTCCTCCAGCATCCCATCCCCAAACAAACGTAAATTTGAGAACATTTCCTTTGAATAGTTTCTAAACATTTTTCTTTTTTCATAAAGTGCTTTCATCAGAAGATGGCAGTAAAATCTCATAACCCATAATGTTTACAAGTCTTTTCCAACAGTGTAATCAAATTTTTTGGAATATTTATAAAATTTTATTCTTACTTAAACTGCTAATCTGTTGAAATGCTGTTTGGTATGAATAATGCAACAGCACACTGATTTTTGAAGGCAGTGGGATGAGAGACACTTTATAATTTGAACAACTCCTCGGCAAAAATAAACCATTTATTTGATCCTTTAAATTAGTGGAAATGGGTGTATACCATTTTAAAGTTGTTTTTTATTTTCTTAGAGAAGCGCTTTAAAAAATTACTACAATGTAGATTATTTTAACGACAAGTTCATTTGAAAATATGCAAACATATTTGTATGTGAAATGAGGCCCAATAACTGAAGAACAAGTAAAAAAATACATATTTTACTTTCTGAATTAAAAAACAGAAGAAAATGGCATTCTGGGGTAATCGCAAATAATTTTTTGTTTCTAAATTTTTTATTTTCAATTGATCTATTTTTGAGTCTCTTTTGTAATGATATTTAATATGATATCAGTGGACTACACCTGAGCATAAAGAAAATTTGATCTTGACAAGATATTATAATAGTGAAAGTACATTATGAAGAAATAAGTAAGAACCATATGATGAAAATTCCTATACACCAAGCTATGGGATTTGAACTTGCATGCCTCACAATCTCATATTCTAGAGAGCCAGATTATGTTTTTAAGGTGTATATATCCATTATCTACATACTGTCTGTACACATTGGTTGTATATCAGTTATTTATACATCATCTCTCAGCCCTTTCCTCACCCATCTGGCTCTGCTGATATGGTACCTGAGAGTCTGAAAACCACTTCTCCAGACTCCCTTTTAAGTGGGCTTCCTCTTAGAATCTGACCACAGAGGCAGTGGGAAGGGGAAGAGGAGGCTGTTTTACCGTTCTCAGGCTCCAGCTTCTTTCTGCTGTCCCAGCACCAATCCAGCTAGCCAGGCCTTCGGTGGTCATCTCAGTGGTCTGAGAAGCATCCATGCAGTGCCTGGCTCTCCAGGGGTCTGTTCCCCAGCCTCACAGTGGTTCCAGTTTGTGTCCAAATACTAGTCCACATGCCTCATGCAAAAGTGTAAGAACCTCTCACCTTTTCTTACTTCTCCAGCTCTGGTGATTTTAGCTGTTTCTTGTTGTTAAACCTGAGATTCCTCCACTTTCTCTGTTGGTTCTTTCTGCTTCCAACATCTGTGTAATCACTTCTCTCTATTAAATTCCCTTTGAAATACCTATCATGGTTTCTGTTTCCCTGAATGCTTCTCTATTACTTGATAGGAGAATACAATTAAAAGCCAGCAAAATAGTGAGTTGTAAGAAGAAAGAATTGTCCCTAGTTTTTGTTTTTTGTTTGTTTGTTTCTTTGTATTCCATTGCTATTTGGTCCAGGTTCATTACCTTTAAAAACATCAAATTTATTTTTGTACCACAAGCAAAATTTCATTAGAAAGAGTAATACTTCAAAGAATATGCCCATATGAGTGTTTTTTACTTGTATGATAAACTCACAGTACATACTCTAGAACTCATAATCCTGTATAAAAAATGCTCTGTGACGTCTGAAAAAGCCATTTTAAGAGAAGCGGTTGTTTTTATGTTTCGTGAATGTCTGAATGCATGCATATGCATAGTCAGGGACTGGCATATCAAAGTCTTAAATAGACTTTGTTCAATTACTTTCTGCAGGATAAAACCCAAGCTGGTGTCATTTAGAGTTCAGGCATTATGAATGATCTTTGCTTTCAGGAAAAAAAAAAAGCGCAGCTTCCTGCTTTAGAATCCAGTTAGTCAAACAAGAATTATATCTATGGAAAATGACAAAAACAGACTGTAGTACAAGTAAGTAGGTGACACATGGTCTAAGATGATTTCATAGTGTGTTCCAATAGCTAAACTATCAACAGCCCAGGACTCTACAAGGTGCAATATTTGGAAATCATGAGGCAAACAACGTGTGTTAAAGAGGCTTGTCAGTGTAAAAAGCATTAAACCCAAGTGTCTCTTCTTAAATACTTAAGAAGAGGCTCCTAATCCACTTAAGAGAAACTGATAAGAACAAGGCCAGGTCCTAGGAATGGGGAGACTAGACAGTTTAACAGGCCATTTATAAAGCCAAGGACCAAATAACGGTGTCAAGGCTGTATAAAGCATCTGGTCCTCAGAACATGCAAAACCCATTTCTCAAAAGGGTGCGCAGATTTTGATATGATAGGATGCTGAGTCACAGAATGTGGATTTCACACTAATTATACGCTTAGATTCATCCTAAGATCTGGAGGTAGGACTTACAGGAAGGGAGCAATTTGCTCCAGCTTTCAAGAGAAGTTAGGAATTAGGTTGAAGGAAAAGGGATTTATATTTTAATAAGTCAAACCAAACTGACAAAAAGTCCTGGGATATTATAGTACATAGAAGTTCAAGGATGGGCATCACTTTTCTTTTATCCAACACAGAACTTTGAATATTGTATATTCTTTTATGATTTATTCCCACCAAATTTTGTTTACATATGTCATGACTAAAGTACATTTTTAGAATTAGATATATGAGTATTTTTCTGTTTAAATTTGTGTTTAAAGCCAAGGCTTCTATCAGTTTCTTTTTTATTTAAATAATATACATATTTAATCACTTTAAAAAGTTAATATTCTCAGAGAACTTCAAAATATTCTTCATAACGATCCATCTATGAAATGAATGTACCTTTAGTGAACAATTTTTTTTTCTTTTCTGGTTATATTTCAAGTATTGTTTTTTGTTTCTTTGTTTTCTATAAATGGCATCTAAAATAATAATTTGGGACATAAAGATATTGGAGGAATTCAAACAATTATAGAAAATAAGTGATCAGAATGCTGGAGTTTTATAGTCCTAGTTTTCTGCTTGATTCTTTTTTTATTTCATACCATGGAAAATTAATTTTGCCATAATTAATTGAATGCATTTTATTCAATTTAAGCATATTGAACTTAATTTTGTATTTAAGTAGATTGTTCTTGTTATATTAAAAAGTTCATTTAAATTTCCAAGAGACAAAAGATTTTAAAGAAATAAGATTGCATTGCATTTGATTTTTAAAAATACATTTTATTTAAAATGATTTAAGTGTTATTTAAGGTGTACTGATAGTAACATATTTTATTTCCCACATTTCCCACATGTTGAGGAAAATGTACATAAATTATTACTAGGTCTTCATGTGACCTAGTAATCTAACCTTACACACAATAGCCTGAAATAGAACCACCAGTTAATAAAATGGCAGTAGAGATTATTGCAATTTTGAAAATACATCTGTTTTTACATAGGTTTTAAAAATTTACTAATGTTCTATTAGCCCATAAACCTTGTTTCTAAAGTGACATCTCCTCCAGGAAAAAAAATAGGCACATGAGTTAAAATAAAGCATGTTCAACTAAACAGCCCTACCCTCCTTGTAGCTTTACTGGTTCCATGACTCCATAAATATTTCTGAAAATATCTTCAGTTCTAGCAACTGGGCCACTTAACATCAATTTCCTGCTCATGAGACACATCCCTTTGGTTTATAGCTTGTACGTCTTTGCACACCTAGGGAGCTGATAAGTGGGAATATTGCCTCTATTCTCAGAGTGACAGTAGGCAAAGGGGGCTGAGTGATCAGGTGGGAAAGGCATCAGATGATGAGGTTGCCCAGGTGTAGATTCAAACCCTCTGACTTTCTGCTCCAGCCTGGGTACAGATATTATTGTAAATGAGGCTTCTGTACCCTGCCCTCTTGCATTACTGCCAAGGTTTCTTAAAATTCAAGATTTTTTTTCTTTTTTTCATTGTATCATTTTTGTTTGGCTGAACTAAATCATCTTTTCAAAAATATTTTATCAGAAACTGCATATGTTAAGGAAACTTTTGAATGCTGGCTTGTCTGAAAAATTTCTCAATTGAGTTTGGCTATATATAAAATTCCATGTTCAGATTATTTTTCCACATAACTTTAAAGGCAGTGTTCAATTTTCTTCTAGCATTCTGTATCATTAGAGATAAATTTGATATGTATCCTTTTGAGGCTAAAGTGCATTTGTCTCATACCACATACAGGGATCATAGTCATGTACATCTTTAATTCTTTCAATAATTGTGCTCAAGGTTTCTGAGCATCTATATATTTCTGTATTGTTTTAAGATTATTAATGAGAATTTAAAACATTCTACACTTTTTCCTAAATTATCACTTTTTGTTTTAGTTTCAGTAATACTAATTGTTTCTTTTGGTAGTCCATTTTTATGTTGTGTATGCGTTTTAAATATCTACTGATTTTTGCTTATTTTATAAGATAGGTAGCTGGTATGAGTACTTAAAATAGGCCTTACTCCTGAATGGAAAGTCTGATGTCCACTTGTAGTTGAGGTGCTTCTACTGGTCTCCCCCCACCTGCCCACCCCGCCACACACACGCGTGCGCACACACACGCGCACACACACACACCACACACAAACACACTTTCCATTCCTTCTTCCGTGCTTTGTGTCCTCCATACCACTTATCCATACACACAATATACTCTCTCTGTCTCTTTGTGCACTTATTGGCTTTCCCTCCCATACTCCTCTAGCATGTACACGGATTCCTGGGATTTTTCTCTGGCTGATTCACTTCTGTATCCCCATTACCTAGAAGATTATCTGAACAGATATTTATAGAAAGACTAAATATATGAATGACCAGGATTCAGGCATCCTCATCCCCTGTGCAAGAACATGGAGAGGAACTCTATGGAATTTCATTATCCCAAAAAATGTCCCTGATCTCTCCAGGCATCTTCTGCAGTCATCAAGGCCAAACAGAGCAACTGATTTTGCCTGGAAGTAAGTTCCACTCATGGGTAGACAGATGTCAAGCAGCAGAGCTAATCCACAGACATTCCTTAGAGACAAATTGCTACAGTTTCCTGTCCCACATTCTTAACCTACCCTCTGTCCTCACCGATTCCTAGTTTGTAGCCATTTAATTTTCTGCAGAAAGAACAACTCCCATCTCTGCTTCAAGTCTCTGCTGAGACTGTGGCTTCTGTTTGTTGTTACTACTGGAAACTCACCATCCTCTCTATTTTGCTACTCACTTTTCTCCTATTCTCCTTGCTGTGTGTGTATGTGTGTTTGTTTTTGTTTTGTTTTGTTTTGTTTTTTGTCATCCTTCTCTTTATGGATCTTTGAGGTATAGAGGAGACCAATCCATAGACTCTGCCTGAAGTTTGACCTGGAAGCCCAGTACTTGTTTAATGGTTAACTGGTTACATTTTAAGCCTTCAAGGTAGTCTAAGGGAGAAAATTCTATACACAAGTACAAAGTATAAGTTCTTTGTAAGCTAATACAACATGAGGGGGGATAAAGGACACTAACTAAATCATTGAATTAAGAAAGTACCTGGCAATGTATTCTTTTTCATGTATTAGCTGGCTATAGGATTTTACTAGTGGCATATATAGCTTTGTATCAGTCCCCTGAAGTAATGGACTTGTAGATCTAAGGAGTTTTATATTAAGGCAGAATAATACATCCAGTTTGGGAATGGTTCAGGAGAGACACTATTTCACAAATGCTGGCCTGTTTTTGAAGATACGTGAGGTATTTTTAAAATCATAGTCAATTATAAAATACTTTCCTGCGTGCCTAGAGCTCATGCTCCACAGCAAGAGAAGCCACCACAATGAGAAACCCGTGCATAGCAACAAAGACCCAACACAGGCAAAAATAAAATAAATAAAATAAATTGATTTTTAAAAATTCAATTTCTATAATAAATATAAGACTATTCATGGTGTTTATTTCTTCTTGAGTAAACTTTGTTAGCTTTTATCTTTTAGCAAGTTTGTCCATTTCATCTGTCATCAGATGTATCACCATAACGTTGCTCAAAAATAATCTTATTTGCCTTTCAAGGCTGCAGGATTTGGTATTATAAATTTAACGCCTAATATTGATGATTTGTTTTATATCTTTTTTTCTGGAATATTCTAGGTAGGAATTTATCAATTTCTTAATCTACTCTTACCTTTGTTATTTCCTTTTTCTACTTAGCATGTCTTAAACTTGCTCTTTTTTTTTCCCCTAGCTACTTAAATTAACCCTTTGGCCACTAGTTTTTAGACTTTATTTTTAACATATATTTAAAGGCAATTCTATATTTTTGCTTTGTATAGATATATGGATTTTAAAGATATTAAAGAAAATTTGTCCTTATTTACCCATGTGTGTATGCATACCATATACAATATAATTCACTGCATTCATTTTTGAGGGTCTGAAATTCTCTATAGTAGCTGATTCTCTTAAATCTTTAAACTTTTATCTTCTACCATATTTAGGAGGAGTTTTTTGACCTCAGAAAGTGTTGTCACACTTTCCTCTCCTTATAATATTCCAATTCCCATGTGTAAGACCCTTTGAAACTGTCCCACAGGTACCTGAGACTCTGTTCTTCATTTTAACATAGTTGGTACTTTAAATTATTCCATCTTATTTCACTGACACTCTTTTCTTTCCTCTCTATAATTAAATCAAAATTATTCAGTGTATTTTTAATATTACAAATGAATTTTGCTTAAAATTTTTCATCTCATTATTTTGTTATATTTCCAATAATTTGCTATTATTTCTTTTTCTTATTTATTATAAGCATACGTCTTCATTGACCAGAATTTTAACAGCTGCTTTAGTCATTGATAATTCCAATATCTGTGTTATCATGTGGTTGACATGTATTGATTGTTTTTTCCTTGAAAATCAGTCTTTTTTTTTTTTTTTTTTGCCTTTTAATATGGCAAATAGTTTGGGATTGTAAGCTGGACATTTTGAGTGATAAATTGTAGAGATTTTGCATTTTGGTACATTATTGCAGAGTTTTAGTGGGCAATTGGCTCAAATGCGCTCTGTTATGGGTAAATGCTGAGATCTCAACTCATATCTTTGTCTTTTACACAAGTTATAATCAGTTGGCCCCAGGCATGCTTGGTTCAGTGTTTTGCCAGAGTTTTGTGTTTTTTATATAGACATATTTAAGGGATCACCTTCTCTGGCCTATTCCTTTCTCCTTTCCTCATTCTCCAGTCACCCAGATTTTTCTGGTCTCCTCTCTCTCTGTTTCCTTTGTCCAGAAAAATAAAGATCTTCTAGCAGTGTTTAAGCTGCCTATGCCACTGCTAAGTACAACAATGAACTTGTTCCAACTTACATTTCCACTCCAAAATCTGCCTCCTTTTTCATATCTAGAGACCTTGAGTAGTTTTTATTTATTTATTTTTTTTTTTTTTTTTGCGGTACGCGGGCCTCTCACTGTTGTGGCCTCTCCCGTTGCATAGCAGTCTCCAGACGCGCAGGCTCAGCGGCCATGGCTCACGGGCCCAGCCGTTCCACGGCACGTGGGACCCTCCCAGACCGGGGCACGAACCCGTGTTCCCTACATCGGCAGGCGCACCCTCAACAACTGCGCCACCAGGGAAGCCCCCTTGAGTAGTTTTTATTTATAAAAATATTTCCAGAATTTATTACTTATTTGTGGGAGAAACAGTATTTCAGAAACTCACTCCTCCATACCAGAAGCAGAAATTCACAGATTTAAAATTAATAGCATAAGGTTTTAGATTGTTCATTTTATCCCAAGAAGTATTCTCTTACCTGGTATGGAAAAAGCAGATTGACTACTAAGAGTTCGAAATTTATAGAACTTGAATACAGTGCACAAGTTTATCCTTACTGCAGTTCCACTGCTAGAAGATGAAATGGATTTAATAATTTTTAACTCAAATTTTCATTTTCAAATAATTGAGATTAACATACAATTGTAAGAAATAACATAAAGAGATACCATGTACTCTTTACCCAGTTTCCACAAATGACATCTTTCAAAATTATAATATTGCAACCAAGAAATTGATTTTAACATGAACCACTAATCTTCTTAATTTTCCCAGTTATCTATGTATTTATTTTTGAGTGCATTTAGTCTTATGCAATTTTATCATATGTGTGTATATATCCACCCCTACAGTCAAGATATAGAACAGTGCTTTTACCACACAGATCCTTACTGTTGCCATTTTATGACCCCACCCACCTCTCCCCCAAAACATGGTAAACTGCTAGTCTGTTCTCCATTTCTATAATTTTTGTCATTTCAAGAATATTATTATGCAGTAAGTAGTTACATGGCATCTTAAAGTATGTCAACTTTTGGAATTGTGATTTTTCACTCATCATAATTCCCTTGTGATTCATCTAAGTTACTGTGTATACCAAGAGTTTATTCTTTTTTGTTGTTTTACTAGTATTCCATGGCGTGTGTATACCATTTGTTGCTTGACCATTCATCTTGGGAAGGACATCTGGGCGTTTTCCAATTTTGATTATTATAAATAAAGCTGTTATGGGCATTCATGTTCAGGTTTTGAGTGAACATAAATTTTCATTTCTCTAGGATAAATGGTCAAGATTTCAATTTCTGGGTTGTATGGTAATTGCATGTTTTAGAAGAATCTGCCAATCTACTTTTTCCAAGTAGTTGAACCATTTTACATTCCCACTAGTAATATATTTTTGTTTTTCTTCATCCTCACCAACATTGGATGTCACTGTTTTTACATTAGCAATTTTGTTATATATGTATTGATATGTCATGTAGTTTTAATTTTCATTTCCCTATTATCTAATGATGTTAAATACTTTTCATGTGTCTATTTGCCATCTTTATAACCTCTTAGATAAAATGCTTGTTCATTTCTTGTGCCCATTTTTTCACTGAATTATTTATTTAATGTAGTTTTGAGAGTTCTGTATTCTAGATACCAGTTCTTTGTCAGATATATTGTTTGCAAATATTTTTTCCCAGTTTCTACTTCTTTTCATCTCCTTAAGTGAGTCTTCGGCAGAGCAAAACTTTTTTAATTTTGATGAGATCTGATTAATTTTTCCTTTTGTTTGTCCCAAAACTCTTTACTTCACCTTAGATCCAAATATTTTCTTATTTTCAAGTGTTTTTCTTTTTTTTTAGTTTTACATTTAATGTCTAAACTCATGATCCACTTTGGATTAATTGTTGTACAAGGTGTGAGAATTAGGTCAAGCTTCTTCCCACCACCCACCCACTGCTAATGGACATCCAATTGCTTTAGCATCATTTGTCAAAAACACTATCCTTCCTCCAATAAGTTGCTGTTGCACTTTTGTAAAGAAATCAGTTGGACATATTTTGTGGGTCTGTTTCTGGGGTCTGTATTATTTTCCATTGATTTACGTATCTATCTTTTTGTCCATACCACACTTTATTGATTACTTTAGGTATACTTTAGGTATAATAAGAATTCATCTTGGACAGTGATTCTTCCCATGTTATTCCTTTATTTCAAGATTATTTTAGCTATTTGGGGCCTATGCCTTTCCATATAAATTTTAGAATAAGCATGTCATGTCTAAAAAACTTTAAGATTTCGATAGGAATTGCATTAAATGTGTAGCTCAGTTTGAGGAAAATTAACTTTTATGTTGAGTCTTCCAATCCATGAACATATTATATCTCCTGATATATTTAATTTTCATTTCTTTCATAAGCATTTTTAACTGTAGCATATTGATTCCCTGAATGTTTTTAAAGTTTTTACATAACTATTTCATTTCCTTTGTAGAGTTTGTAAATGACATGCATGTTTATTTATTTATTTAGCTGCACCAGCTCTTAGTTTGGCAGGCGGGCTCCTTGGTTGCAGCTCACCAGCTCTTTAGTTGTGGCATGCAAACTCTTAGTTGCGGCATGCATGTGGGATCCATTTCCCTGCCCAGGGATTGAATCTGGGCCCCCTGCATTGGGAGCGCAAGTCTTATCCACTGTGCCACCAGAGAAGTCTAATTTCAGTCTTCATATGCTCATTGTTGGATGCTTTTTAAAAGTAAAACATTAGTTAAATATATAGTAGAAGATAATTTTTAGTACAAATAATTTTTAGTACAATAGGAATCACCCCATGGTGCTGGGACTTCATATTTCTCTTCACATTTAGTCAGTGATATATTAGCCAAAACATTAAAATATTTAATGTGTTAAATATTTTTATGTTTATGTAGTGTGTATATTCCTCAATGCATAAAAAAATTTAAATTAAACAATATTTTGAATCCTCAGTTTGTTTGTTTTTTTATTTTTTTGCGGTACGCGGGCCTCTCACTGCCGTGGCCTCTCCCGCTGCGGAGCACAGGCTCCGGACGCGCAGGCTCAGCGGCCATGGCTCACGGGCCCAGCCGCTCCGCTGCGTGTGGGATTTTCCCGGACCCGGGCACAAACCCGTGTCCCCTGCATCGGCAGGCGGATTCTCAACCACTGCGCTACCAGGGAAGCCCTGTTTTTTTTTAAATAGGAGAGTGTTAAATACTTTGAAGTTTTGAAACTGGGGGTGATTTATAGAAGTAAGTGTCACAGGAAAAAGAGCTGGCAATTAAGTAATGGAAAATAAGTTATATTTTGAAAATTTTTGAGTATTTCTAAGAGTTCTGTGTTTGGAAGGAGGTTAAATAGAGCATCCCTATTACTAGAAATAAGATAATTCTTTAATAATAGCTACATTAATTATTTTCTATACTTTGTGTCATTTTGTTCAATAACATAACTCCTTAAATGCATAGGCAGAGTCAACTCTGGACTCCATCTGAACAATACCTATTTTTGAAAAGTTATTGGAATGAAAATTAAATTCCCTTAAAAAAAGAGGAATCAGATATTCTTTGCTAATTTAGTTTTTTCCCAACTACACATATACCTACACACACACATGCATACATATGATTTTAAAATGTATTTTTGATCACTCAGTTCTTATTTTACCACTTGAAATGGCTTTGGTTTTCTCTTGGATTTACTATTGAGTCCAAAACTGCTTTCTTCAGCAATAAATACCTGTAAGAAACCAGTGTGCCCCAGAATCACTTCCCTTAACTGGGTCTCCAAATTAAGTGCTGTATATCAGTGCCTTCAAGTTTGAGATACACTGCAGGGTTCTTTCTCCTGGTAAATGAAGCATGTTTTTTGGAGCACTGTTCATATCAGTGAATAGGAGTCTAGGGAAAAATAAAGTGTTGATTGTCTTAATATCTAGTCTAGAAAGAAGTGAACCAGACATAAGCTTCAGCGGATAGAAACATACTCATGACTTTATTTTTAAAAGGATGGGGGAACTTTATGAGTTGTAATGTCAAAAGACATAATTATCTGAGATAGGTAGTATCAGATGACCTCATTTCAGTGAATAGCTCATTGGCCAAAGGGTATTTACTTTTTTTACAAATAGTTCTCTTGGTACTATTAATACCTGCTTTTTAAAAAAGTCATTGGAGAGACAACCAAGGAAGAGGATGATTAAATATTAGAATAGATATTGGTTTTAATCTTTCCTAAAATTCCTTCTGGTATTAATGTATGCAGATGTACTAAAGGTTTCATTTTGTCTTTAGAACAGGGACTAGAAAAATAAACAGCACTTCTTACTTAAAACACTCCAGTGCTTCTGTGCTGTTACTAATAGCTTTGTTGTTCTAATAGAATTCTCTAGATGCTCCTCTTTCCCTTTGTAATCTGCCTTTCCTTAATTGAAGCAGATAGTCTTATGATTTGGATTCAGAGGTATATGAGGTGTGGAAATATATTCATGTGTATCTGTTAATGAGACTGATTTTGTAGCAAACACAACAGACCTTATGCAGCTCAATGTGTGTTTATCTTCAGAATAGTCACTTTAGTTGAACTATGCAATTTTTACCCATTCTATTGCTTTTACTTTAATTATCTTTTTGAGATATTCCTTTGGAATTGGCTCCGAAGCTTACTGAATATTCTTTAAAATAGCAGTTTTTGGCATGTTTTAAAAAATTTTAGTGTAGTTTTATCTTTTACAAGTAACTAAAGGCTTTCAAAGTGGGAACTCATCCATAGAGTATATGAACAATTAGCTATTTCTATTATACATTCACTGGTCACTAAAGCCTATTTGTCAGCACAAGAGTGAGAAGGTGGGGAGCAACTAGTGCAGCAACTAACTCCACTCAAGTGATGCCATCCTGGGGATGCCACCAGTAAATGAAGTTCACCAGCTCCTGAGGTTTTGTCCTGTTGTTCGATTCTATGCAGTGATTTGTATAGATAGGAAAGATATAGCTTATTGCTGCTTTTCATCACTATAATAGCAGGAAAAAATAACAGAGGCAGTGCTTAAGAGGGTCTTGGGATCTCCTAGTTATTAAATAAAATGTATTTACTATTTGAAAACATCCTTATATATTCTCAGACATTTTTAATCCTCTGCACAATGGTGCTAGACTCCATTTTATTTCCTCCTGCTTTACTGTGTTTAAAAGTATGTCAAAACTGTGCCTTCCTGTTTTCATCCCTAAATTTCTATGTGTTTTGCTGTCAATTAATAAAAAAAGTTTTAAATTCTTTTTACCCAAATTCCAAAACTTATATAACCACACAGTTAACAAAATTATCTTTAAAAATTCATTTAAAATATTTATTAGTTAATTAAATACTCTGTCCTACAGTATATTATCTTCCTGGAACAAAGCATCCCATTATCTTGTAGGTTGTAAGATTAATTATAATAATAAAATAAGAGGAATTGATTATCATAGATATCATGCTTATCATCTCTAGGGAACTAAAGTGAATGACAGTATGCAATTAGTTGCACACAATCTGACAATTAAAAATGTTTTCTTCCCTTTTAACCAAAGCTTAAATAAAAGAAAAAGGATATAAATCAAAATGATGTTTTATTACCATTTGTAACCTGGATTAACTGAAGGCTACACTTACATACGTGTCAGACATATGCCAGCAAATGCCTCCAAAGTCTTTTCAGGACACAAATAGTTTCAAACTTGACTTCGTTCAAGAAAACACTAAGAGATCAATCAAGATCCTCTGACCTTGCACTCCTAGCCTCTTTATCCACACTGCAGTAATGCAAGTTCAAGGTCTCAGTGTTTTTGCAACTTCCATTCCAAACTTGATTTAATATACTTCTCTTTTTCAATATCATTTTTTTCTTCTTATTTACTCTTACATACTATATTGAATTGATCTGAAATCTTGAGGGAAAGAGATGCTATGCTATACCATATGAGATCAATGATTAGGATCAATTAATCCCTATTTGACAACATCCTGTTAAAATTTGTGAAAGATCACTAACCAGTATATTTTGGAACACCATTGTTTATATTATGGTTTAGCAAAATGAGACATGTGTCTCCAATCCAGTCCAACCCCTCTAGGTTATCCTTTGACTATAATGTCAATGGGATAAAGAGAATAGGGACAGTGATTCACAGATATTAGATCAAAGTATATAAATAAAAGTATAGTAGTTATTCAAATCCTACTTACTATAAGATGTTTTAATCTAATTTAATGATCTAGATTAGGTATCAGCAAACTTTCTCTATAAAGGGCCAGATAGTAAAATATTTGGCTCTGCAGATCATATGGTATCTGTTATGACTACTCAAGTGTGCCTTATAATGCAAAGGCAGTCACAGACAGTATGCCAATGGATGGGCATGGCTGTGCTTCAATATATCTTTACTTATAAAAATAAATGATGGGCCAGATTTGGCCCATGAGCCGTAGTTTGCCCACTCCTGGTTTAGATGGATAAAATCAAGTATAAATGTTTTGTCCACCTAAAATTAAAGTAATAAGTGCATCTAATTAACTTTAGATATGTTCATTGGCCCAATCATTATACTTTCCTCTTATCCAGTAAAACAAAAGTTATACTATCATAGAGCTCTTATACTATACAACAATATAAGATTAATTTGATCATTTCCCCTTAAAAATTGTTTATTCTTACTGATCAACAATGATGGTAATATATTTTAAAGACATGTCATATTATTTAGAATTTATCTCTTAGTGCTCAAGGCTTTTCTTCTGTTATTTTATTGAAACATGATTACCACTTGGTGCTTTTGAACTTATAATTACTATTATAAGATCTCCACTCAAACCTCAAAGACAACATTTCGATAAGAGCACAAAAATAAGCAGATATGTGCCTTGTTATAGTCTTTATTATAACCAAATTCCCATACTTTACAAGTTCAGAGGTTGTAATGATTTTTATGAGCAACAACAATAAAAAGCAAACAAGCAAGTTAAAATGTTATTTTCTACCTTCAGTAATTAGTTTGTTTATTTATTCATTTAGTATGTCTCTTTGCCATCAGTAGAAATATAGAGAATTATAACTACCATTTCACTTCAGAAGGTGGTCGACTTGAAGAAATTTAGGGTGCTTAGAAGAGCCAAAGAAAAAAAGAGATATCTGGTTTCTTTATATTTTTGACAAGGCAGGGGGTGACATATTAAAGAACACCTGTGACCAGGGTTTTGCCTCAAGTATGATTGATTTACTTCTACTTCCCTTTAGAAAAGATTTATCTGAGTCCTATTAGAACTTATATATATATATATATATATATTTTTCTATTTTTATATAAATACTAAATATAATTTCTTAGGTTAGAAAGTAGACTTTTAATATCTAAGCATTTCAGGTGTTCCATTATGGAACCAAAGATTTCTAAACTAGATTTCTTCTAACATTAATAATAGGACTGTGTTGACATCCTCAGTAAAATACTGATGACAGGAACCATAAGGATGCTATTAATGTTCATAAAAGAGCTTTGGCTTTTATTTTACAGCTAGTGGTACTGACTAAACTTTCTTCTGGAATGTATTTACTATATTTTAAATACCATTAAAAAAATCATTGTACAGTTTCCCCACATCCTCAAAAGAAATATATTGTAGCAATGATACAGTAATAGATCTCGAAGATCAATACAGCAATCAAACAAGTACTTAGGAAATAATACTTATTTTCTGAGTAACAAAAAATAATTTTGCTCTAGGATCAATGATCTAAGACCAAATATAGGTAATACATATTCTTAATTCATTGGGGAACAAAAAAGCCACAATTATTTTATATTCTAAATCCTATGCTTATTATCCTAATTTATCTCCTCCTTACCTCCCTCCCTTACTTTCCTGTTTTAATTATGTCCTCTTCTCTCCACTGGTGAGGGGGGGATTCACACCCTAAAGTTAAGGGGATAGACAAACATAGGACACCTGACACTGGACAGATGAGATAGAGTTTATTAGTCACACAGTGATAGCCAGGGGGAGAAGGACATTGCTCCATGCAAGGTCACACAGGGTTGTGCTTGAGGAACAGAGTGAAAGATCAGGGGCTGTGGGTGGCATGATTTTGCAATATCAAGAGGATGAGATATCCCCTGGTTTCCATGACAGGGTTTGATTGGCTTATTTGAGTAATTCGGTGGTTTAATCTGAAACCTGTTACTCTGGAACAAGCAGGAACTTGTGTCTAGTACTCTTTATAAGGCAGATTGTTGGGCTAAGGGATCTTATCCATGGGAACAGACTAGGGAGGATAAATTTAGGTTAGGCCATTTGAGGCCCTTTATCCCGTAAGGTACCACATTTTACTGACCTTTTAGTTTATGCTTTATACCACAGTTGACTGGTACCTTGACATAAATTCAAACCTTGGTGATGACTGAGACTTTTAGGGAGTCGAAGTGCCTCCTTAGAAAGCAAACTAAGCGCTAAACCAGAAGGGTGAGTGGCACATGGTGATATTGTCATCAAAGTGAATTTTAGAGGCCCTTTGTGGCCCATAAAGGCAGCTGAGAGAGCTGTGAGGCATTGGTATAGGCAGTGCATGTCTCTCTGAAGGGACCCAGTTCAAATTTAATGCTTACTTTAATTGACATTAATAAAACTACACTAAATTTTCTTGATTGTTTGCACAGTAAATCTTTTTTTCCTGTCCTTTTAAGTTTATTGCATCCTTATTTTTAAGATAAGGTTCTTATAAGCTGTATATTGTTGAAATTTAATCCAGTCTGACAGTCTTTGCTCTTGTCAGTGGAGCATCTGGAAAATCAATATTTACAGTAGTTACTGATTATCTGGAGTTTGTAGCTAACTTTCTTGTAACCTTGAGTCTTGATTATTTTTATTGTGTTCTAGAGATTTTTAATGAATCTTTTTACACATTTATGACTAAAATAATGTCTACTTTCTCCAGGGACAATATACTTTCGCTCTTTGCAGGGCAAGAGCAAGATTGGAAGTGTTAGTATTTCCAGATCCTCTGCATCCAGTTTCAGTGTTTGCAATAACTTAAAGATGGACTTGAGTTCCTGAAATGGCAAGAATCTATTTTCAATTCACATTTTCCTTCATCTTGCATTGCCAACCTAAAACAACAATGTTTTTTTTTACGAGAACGAATCTGCCTCCTTCTCTGCTTCTTGGCATACTTTAACACCACTTGTTAATCCACTAAAGCAAAGGTCTGTTAAAACTTGGCTAATTTCTTTATACTCTCAGCTGACTCTCAGCTAGAGTCATCAGACAGCCCAAGGGAGAAAGCATCCCCAAAACACAAGGTGAAGCTTCTTCTATTCAGTCATCTCCCTGACCTTGCCTATGCAATATGCAAAAATATTTTAAAAATACATATGTGTAGTTTTTTTCTAGTTATTCTCAGTAGCAGATTTTACATTAATTTTCTATTCCATCACTACCTGAAGGTGAGATTCTGATATTCCTCTTTTCTAATGTGTTTAACTTGACTTGATGCCTATCTTATCCATTAGTGCTTAATTCATCTAACTCTGCTGTTTTGTTTCTAAATGTTTTTTTCTTGGCTCTCTTTGAACAGCATCTCCATTGTGGTTTCCATTACATCATTAATCATTTTAAAAATTGCAAGCATGCATATTTTATAATTTTAGAAAACTTCTATCTCTACTTCTATGGGGATACTGATTCTCTCATATTCGATATTATTTAACTCTTTTTCATGATGTGTGATTTTCTTATGTTAGTTTTTAACATCTGCTTCTGTTTTCTTTATCCTTCTCAGAGTGCCTTCTGAAATTCATTTTAAGTCAGATAATGTTCACTGAGTACCTATTAAGTATTAGGCATTGATCTAGATGCAAGAGTAACAGAGATGAATAACACGTTATCCACATTCTGTTGAAGGAAACAGAAGTGTATGCAACTAAGTATAAAACAAATGAGAGAGAGATATGAGAATGTCCAGAGTGCTCTTGAAGCAGAGCAGAGGAAGCAACTCATTCTGACCTGGGGAACTGGGAAATGCTTCATGAAATAGATGGCAACAGAGTTCAGTAATTACTCTGCTGAAGAAATTATCATTTCAGTCTGTGTACCTGCTGCTGTAGTTTCTTGGGCCCCTTTTCCTGACAATATGAGAGTTCTTTTTTAAAAATATAAATTTATTTATTTATTTATTTATTTTGGCTGTGTTGGGTCTTTGTTGCTGCACGCGGGCTTTCTCTAGTTGCAGCGAGCGGGGTGGTGCCCAGGCTTCTAACTGCGGTGGCTTCTCTTGTTGCAGAGCATGGGCTCTAGGCACACGGGCTTCAGTAGTTGTGGCTCACGGGCTTAGTTGCTCCACGGCATGTGGGATCTTCCTGGACCAGGGATCAAACCGTGTCCCCTGTGTTGGCAGGCGAGTTCTCAACCACTGCGCCACCAGAGAAGCCCCAATATGAGAGTTTTAAGGCTCCTTTCAACCCGTACTAAATCTTTAAACACCTCCAAGTTTTAAAACGTTCCTCTTCTGGCGCATCAATAGTAAATTTACAACCTACAGGTCAGAAGTAAAAGCTTTTCAAAGTGGAATTGACAAATTCCAGGAAGCATCTCACTTTATCACAGAAAACTTTAAAACTTCAAAATGAACCTGGCAAATGTGGGGCATGTTGCCTTCAATCAGGATCACTCCAGCTATTTCTCTCAAACTTGGTAGGAAAGTAAGAAAACATTTCAGAAAGCCGAAATAGCCCTAAAAGCTTCTTACAATAGCACGCAGCCAGCAATACTGAGTCCCCACAGTCTCTGTGTGAGACAGATTTATATCGTATGTCAAAACCCTAGAACTAATTTTGCAGCATGCTACATCTAGTGCAACTTCAGGTTGCTGTCTAAAGTTCCCTTTATACAACTGTATTCTGCAATAGTTTTCATTTTCTTTCCTTCTTATTAGGATACTTTTGCAGTTAGTGAGGAAAACATACATTGGTTGGTAATGCTTGTTGATTAAACTCATAGATAACATTACCATTATTTTTATGTCATTTTTGTACAGACAAATTTATAATTTTTCTTAATTTTAATTCTTAGGCATGGATGCTGATAAAATTATAACTTGCTTTGGTATCAGGCCTATACAGTCATGCCTTGATAAAACAAATTGTACTCAAAGAAATAGTAATTCACAGAAGAAAAAGTAACTGAAAATTTTGATTAAGCAATATATTCAGAAATTTAATACTGCTACACTACTCTAGCTTCACTATACAGGTTTAATTTTTTAAATATAAGCTTTGGGATCTAACAAATGCCTTGCTGTTTTTGTCATTGTAATAACTAGCTAATCTAGTTATTACATTTTTTAGAGTTTTTATACTCTGATAGTCACAAATCCATGAAATTTATCTGGAGGAATGTGGATCTCTAACAGCTCTATTTTCTAGTGGGAGTAAAGATAGGTTATCCTTTGATGTTTGAGCTGTGAATGTAAATGGATTTTTGGTATTATAGATAAGAAAATGCTCTGAGTGATGGCATTTTATAAATGATTTTCAACTTTAATAATTCAACTTGGGCTCATCCCTCTCATCCTAGTGTTAAGAACCAATATGGTATTTAAGCAGCCCACCAGCTTGTACATGGTTTAGAGAAGACATGAGCCTACCTTGGCATATCATCCCAGGGATATAAAAGATGATTCTCTGTGGTGTACAGAAAGAATCTGACTCAACACAGAGAAAAAAATCTAAATGATCTATCTGAGACTGCCTGCCTTATAATTCAAATAAAATGGTTTTTTTAAAAAACATCTTTATTTGAGTATAACTGTTTTACAATAGTGTGTTAGTTTCTCCTTTACAACAAAGTGAATCAGTTATACATATACATATGTTTCCATATCTCTTCCCTCTTGCATCACCCTCCCTCCCACCCTCCCTATCCCACCCCTCTAGGTGGTCACAAAGCACAGAGCTGATCTCCCTGTGCTATGCAGCAGCTTCCCACTAGCCATCTGATTTACATTTGGTAGTGTGTATATGTCCCTGCCACTCTCTCACTTCGTCACAGCCCACCCTTCCCCCTCCCCATATCCTCAAGTCCATGCTCTACTAGGTCTGTGTTTTATTCCCGTCCTACCACTAATCTCTTCATGATATATTTTTTTCTAAGATTCCATACATATGTGTTAGCATACAGTATTTGTTTTTCTCCTTCTGGCTTAATTCACTCTGTATGACAGACTCCAGGTCTATCCACCTCATTACAAATAACTCAGTTTCATTGCTTTTTATGGCTGAGTAATATTCCATTGTATATATGTGCCACATCTTCTTTATCCATTCATCTGTAGATGGACACTTAGGTTGCTTCCATGTCCTGGCTATCGTAAATAGAGCTGCAATAAATATTTTGGTACATGACTCTTTGATTTATGGTTTTCTCAGGGTATATTCCTAGTAGTGGGATTGTGGGGTCGAATGGTAATTCTATTTGTAGTTTTTTAAGGAACCTCCATACTGTTCTACATAGTGGCTGTATCAATTTACATTCCCACCAGCAGTGCAAGAGTGTTCCCTTTTCTCCACACCCTCTCCAGCATTTATTGTTTCTAGAGTTTTTGATGATGGCCAATCTGACCGGTGTGAGATGATATCTCATTGTAGTTTTGATTTGCATTTCTCTAATGATTAATGATGTTCAGCATTCTTTCATGTGTTTGTTGGCAATCTGTATATCTTCTTTGGAGAAAGGTCTATTTAATTCTTCTGCCCATATTTGGATTGGGTTGTTTGTTTTTTTGTTATTGAGCTGCATGAGTTGCTTATAAATTTTGGATATTAATCCTTTGTCAGTTGCTTCATTTACAAATATTTTCTCCCATTCTGAGGGTTGTCTTTTAGTCTTGTTTATGGTATCCTTTGCTGTGCAAAAGCTTTTAAGTTTCATTAGATCCCATTTGTTTATTTTTGTTTTTATTTCCATTTCTCTAGGAGATGGGTCAAAAAGGATCTTGCTGTGATTGATGTCATAGAGTGTTCTGCCTATGTTTTCCTCTAAGAGTTTGATAGTGTCTGGCCTTACATTTAGGTCTTTAACCCATTTTGAGTTTATTTTTGTGTGTGGTGTTAGGGAGTGTTCTAATTTCATACTTCTACAGGTAGCTGTCCAGTTTTCCCAGCACCACATATTGAAGAGTCTGTCTTTTCTCCACTGTGTTTCCTTCCTTCCTTTATCAAAGATAAGGTGACAATATGTATGTGGGTTTATCTCTGGGCTTTCTATCCTGTTCCATTGATCTATATTTCTGTATTTGTGCCAGTACCATACTGTCTTGATTACTGTGGCCTTGTAGTATAGTCTGAAGTCAGGGAGCCTGATTCCTCCAGCTCCATTTTTCGTTCTCAAGATTGCTTTGGCTATTCGGGGTCTTTTGTGTTTCCATACAAATTGTGAAATTTTTTGTTCCAGTTCTGTAAAAAATGCCAGTGGTAATTTGATAGGGATAGCATTGAATCTGTAGATTGCTTTGGGTCGTAGAGTCATTTTTGCAGTGTTGATTCTTCCAATCCAAGAACATGGTATATTTCTCCACCTATTTGTATCATCTTTAATTTCTTTCATCAGTGTCTTATAGTTTTCTGCATATAAGTCTTTTGTCTCCTTAGGTAGGTTTATTCCTAGATATTTTATTCTTTTTGTTGCAGTGGTAAATGGGAGTGTTTTCTTAATTTCACTCTCAGATTTTTCATCATTAGTGTATAAGAACGCCAGAGATTTCTGTGCATTAATTTTGTATCCTGCTACTTTACCAAATTCATTGATTAGTGCTAGTAGTTTTCTGGTAGCATCCTTAGTATTCTCTATGTATAGTATCATGTCATCTGCAAACAGTGACAGCTTTACTTCTTCTTTTCCTATTTGGATTCCTTTTATTTCTTTTTTTTGTCTGATTGCTGTGGCTAGAACTTCCATAACTAGGTTGAATAAGAGTTGTGAGAGTGGGCAACCTTGTCTTGTTCCTGATCTTAGTGGAAATGGTTTCAGTTTTTCATCATTGAGAACGATGCTGGCTGTGGGTTTGTCATAAATGGCCTTTATTATGTTGAGGAAAGTTCCCTGTATGCCTACTTTCTGCAGGGTTTTTATCATAAATGGGTGTTTAATTTTGTCAAAAGCTTTCTCTGCATCTATTGAGATGATCATATGGTTTTTCTCCTTCAGTTTGTTGATATGGTGTATCACGTTGATTGATTTGTGTATATTGAAGAATCCTTGTATTCCTGGGATAAACCCCACTTGATCATGGTGTATGATCCTTTTAATGTGCTGTTGGATTCTGTTTGCTAGTATTTTGTTGAGGATTTTTGCATCTATGTTCATCAGTGATATTGGCCTATAGTTTTCTTTCTTTGTGACGTCTTTGTCTGGTTTTGGTATCAGGGTGATGGTGGCCTCATTGAATGAGTTTGGGAGTGTTCCTCCCTCTGCTATCTTTTGGAAGAGTTTGAGAAGGATAGGTGTTAGCTCTTCTCAAAATGTTTGATAGAAGTCTCCTGTGAAGCCATCTGGTCCTGGGCTTTTATTTGTTGGAAGATTTTTAATCACAGTTTCAATTCCAGTGTTTGTGATTGGTCTGTTCATATTTTCTATTTCTTCCTGGTTCAGTCTTGGCAGGTTATGCATTTCTAAGAATTTGTCCATTTCTTCCAGGTTGTCCATTTTATTGGCATAGAGTTGATTGTAGTAATCTCTAATAATCTTTTGTATTTCTGCAGTGTCAGTTGTTATATCTCCTTTTTCATTTCTAATTCTACTGATTTGAGTCTTCTCCCTTTTTTTCTTGATGAGTCTGGCTAATGGTTTATCAATTTTATTTATCTTCTCAAAGAACCAGCTTTTACTTTTATTGATCTTTGCTATTGTTTCCTTCATTTCTTTTTCATTTATTTCTGATCTGATCTTTATGATTTCTTTCCTTCTGCTAAATTTGGGGGTTTTTTGTTCTTCTTTCTCTAATTACTTTAGGTGCAAAGTTAGGTTGTTTATTTGAAATGTTTCCTATTTCTTAAGGTGTGATTGTATTGCTATAAACTTCCCTCTTAGAAGTGCTTTTGCTGTATCCCATAGGTTTTGGGTCATCGTGTCTCCATTGTCATTTGTTTCTAAGTATTTTTTGATTTCCTCTTTGATTTCTTCAGTGATCACTTCGTTATTAAGTAGTGTATTGTTTAGCCTCCATGTGTTTGTATTTTTTACAGATCTTTTCCTGTAATTGATATATAGTCTCATAGCTTTGTGGTCAGAAAAGATACTTGATATGATTTCAATTTTCTTAAATTTACCAAGGCTTACATTGTGATCCAAGATGTAATCTATACTGGAGAATGTTCCATCAGCACTTGAGGAGAAATTGTATTCTATTGTTTTTGGATGGAATGTCCTATCAATATCAATTAAGTCCATCTTGTGTAATGTATCATTTAAAGCTTGTGTTTCCTTATTTATGTTCATTTTGGATGATCTGTCCATTGGTGAAAGTGGGGTGTTAAAGTCCCCTACTATGATTGTGTTACTGTTGATTTCCCCTTTTATGGCTGTTAGCATTTGCCTTATGTATTGAGGTGCTCCTATGTTGGGTGCATAAATATTTACAATTGTTACATCTTCTTCTTGGATCAATCCCTTGATCATTATGTAGTGTCCTTCTTTGTCTCTTGTAATAGAATTTATTTTAAAGTCTATTTTGTCTTATATGAGAATTGCTACTCCATCTTCCTTCTGATTTCCATTTGCATGGAATATCTTTTTCCATCCCCCCACTTTCAGTCTGTAAGTGTCCCTAGGTCTGAAGTGGGTCTCTTGTAGACAGCATATGTATGGGTCCTGTTTTTGTATCCATTCAGCCAGTCTGTGTCTTTTGGTGGGAGCATTTAACCTATTTACATTTAAGGTAATTATCGATATGTATGTTCCTATTACCATTTACTTAATTGTTTCGGGTTGTTCTTGTAGGTCTTTTCCTTCTCTTGAGTTTCTTGCCTAGAGAAGTTCCTTTAGCATTTGTTGTAAAGCTGGGTTGGTGATGCTGAACTCTCTCAGCTTTTGCTTGTCTGTAAAGGTTTTAATTTCTCCATCAAATCTGAATGAGATCCTTTCTGAGTAGATTAATCTTGCTTGTAGGTTTTTTTCCTTCATCACTTTAAATATGTCCTGCCACTCCCTTCTGGCTTGTAGAGTTTATGCTGAAAGATCAGATGTTAACCTTATGGGGATTCCCTTGTGTGTTATTTGTTGTGTTTCCCTTGCTGCTTTTAATATGTTTTCTTTGTATTTGATTTTTGATAGTTTGATTATTATGTGTCTTGGCGTGTTTATCCTTGGCTTTATCCTGTATGGGACTCTCTGTGCTTCCTGGACTTGATTGACTATTTCCTTTCCTATATTAGGGAAGTTTTCAACTATAATCTCTTCAAATATTTTCTCAGTCCCTTTCTTTTTCTCTTCTTCTTCTGGGACCCCTATAATTCGAATGTTGGTGCATTTAATGTTGTCCCAGATGTCTCTGAGACTGTCCTCAGTTATTTTCATTCTTTTTTCTTTATTCTGCTCTGCAGTAGTTATTTCCACTATTTTTTTCCAGGTCACTTATCTGTCCTTCTGCCTCAGTTATTCTGCTATTGATCCCATCTAGAGTATTTTTCATTTCATTTATTGTGTTGCTCATTGCTACTTGCTTCCTCTTTATTTCTTCTAGGTCCTTGTTAACTGTTTCTTGCAATTTGTCTCTTCTATTTCCAAGATTTTGAATCATCTTTACTATCATTATTCTGAATTCTTTTTCAGGTAGACTGCCTATTACGTCTTCATTTGTTAGGTCTGGTGTGTTTTTGTCTTGCTCCTTCATCTGCTGTGTGTTTTTCAGTCTTCTCATTTTGCTTATCTTACTGTGTTTGGGGTCTTCCTTTTGCAGGCTGCAGGTTCATATTTCTATCTATTTTTGGTGGCTGTCCCCAGTGGCTGAGGTTGGTTCAGTGGGTTGAGTAGGTTTCCTGGTTGGGGGGACTAGTGCCTCTGTTCTGGTGGACGAGGCTGGATCTTGTCTTTCTGGTGGGCAGGTCCACGTCTGGTGGTGTGTTTGGGGATGTTGGTAGCCTTTTTATGATTTTAGGCAGCCTCTCTGCTAATGGATGGGGCTGTAGACCTGTCTTGCTCTTTGTTGGGCATAGGGTGTCCAGCACTGTTCGTTGCTGGTCGTTGAGTGAAGGTGGGTCTTGGTGTTGAGATGGAGATCTCTGGGAGATTTTCGCCATTTGATATTATGTGGAGCTGAGAGGTCTCTTGTGGACCAGTGTCCTGAGGTTGGTTCTCCCACCTCAGAGACATAGCCTTGACACCTGGCTGGAGTGCCAAGAGCCTTTAATCCACACGGCTCAAAATAAAAGGGAGAAAAAATAGAAAGGAAAGAAAGGAAGGAAGGAAGTAGGGAGGGAGGGAAGGAAGGAAGAAATGAAGGGAGGGAGGAAGAAAGGAAGGAAGGAGGAGAGGAAGGAAGAGAGGAAGGGAGGAAGGAAGGGAGGAAGAAAGGGCAGAAGGAAGGGAGGAAGGAAGGAAGGAAGGAAAGAGGGAAGTAGGGAAGGAAGGAGGGTAGAAAGGAAGAAAGAAAGGGAGAAGACAAAATAAAGTAGGATAAAATATAATTATTAAAATAAAAAATAATTATTAAGAAGAAAAATTTCTATTAAAAAAAAACGGGTCGGTATAACCCTAGGACAAATGGTGAAAACAAAGCTATACAGACAAAATCTCACACAGCAGCACACACATACACACTCACAAAAAGAAAAAAAGGGGAAAATAATAGTATATCTTTCTCGCAAAGTCCACCTCCTCAACTTGGGATATTTAGCTGTCTATTCAGGTTTTCCACAGATGCAGGGCACTTTAAGTTGACTGTGGAGCTTTAATCCGCTGCTTTTGAGGCTGCTGGGAGAGACCTCCCCCTCTCCTTTTTGTTCGCACAGCTCCTGGGGTTCAGCTTTGGACTTGGCTCCGCCTCTGTGTGTAGGTCGTCCGAGGGCGTCTGCCCTTCGCTCAGACAAGACAGGGTTAAAGGAACAGCTGATTCGGGAGCTCTGGCACAGGCTGGGGGGAGGGAGGGGCAGGGATGCGGGGCAAGCCTGCGACGGCAGAGGCCGGCGTGACGCTGCACTGGCCCAAGGCGCACCGCGCGTTTTCCCAGGGAAGCTGTCCCTGGATCACGGGGCCCTGGCAGTGGTGGGCTGCATGGGCTCCCGGGAGCGGCGGTGTGGAGAGTGACCTGTGCTCGCACACAGGTGTCTTGGTGGCGGCAGCAGCAACCCTAGCATCCCTCACCTGTCTCTACTGTCTGTGCCGACAGCCATGGCTCGCGCCCGTTTCTGGAGCTCCTTTATGCGGTGTGCTTAATCCCCTCTCCTCGCGCCCCAGGAAGCAAAGAGGCAAGAAAAAGTCTCTTGTCTCTTTGGTAGCTCCAGACTTCTCCTGGACTCCCTCCAGGCTAGCCGTGGTGCACTAACCCCTTCAGGCTGTTTTCACTCTGCCAACTCCAGACCTTTCCCTGGGATCCAACTGAAGCCCAAGGCTCAGCTCCTAGCCCCGCCCAGGGGCGGGTGAGCAGACAAGCCTCTCGGGCTGGTGAGCGCTGTTCGGCACCAATCCTCTGTGGAATCTCTCTGCTTTGCCCTCCGCACCCTGTTGCTGGGCTCTCCTCTGCCACCCGCAGGCTCCGCCCGCGAAGGGGCTTCTAGTGTGTGGGAACCTTTCCTCCTTCACGGCTCCCTCCCACGGGTGCAGGTCCCATCCCTATTCTTTTGTCTCTGTTTATTCTTTTTTCTTTTGCCCTACCCAGGTACGTGGGGAGTTTCTTGCCTTTTGGGAGGTCTGAGGTCTTCTGCCAGTGCTCAGTAGGTGTTCTGTAGGAGTTGTTCCACGTGTAGATGTATTTCTGATGTATCTGTGAGGAGGAAGGTGATCCCCGCGTCTTACTCTTCCACCATCTTCTCGCCTCCCAAATAAAACGTTTTTAAGGCTTTTGTTCTCTTTTTATTAGGAGATTTTGTGTTTTAAAAATCACATAAACATCTATTGAATTTTAAAAGTTAAAAACTGAAATCTTTAGTTGGGGAGTATGAATTTGAAAAGTGAAATTTTGAATTGCTAACCATCAATAAGTGGGTATCTACCTACGGCTATTTTTCCTCATTGCATGTCAAAAGACTGGTGTTTAAGTCATATGTTCCATTGCTGAGGGTTCAATGAGACAAGGGATACATGTGTTTGTGTATGCTATATGGGTATATTTGTGTTTCCTGTCAAAATTCTAGTTTTGTTAAAACTGACTTTTTAAATCAAGAGCACTGCTCCCTTTATAAATTTATTGGGAGGATACAAAATATAACTGGCTTTCTTTTAAGTTTTGCATCACTGAAAATAGAACCCACAGCTATTTAAATTTTATTGACATTAATGTTTCACATGACTAGAAATGTAGAGAAAATCAGTATTTCGTTCAACATGATTGAAACTCTATAAGTAGGTTATTTTTATATATATGAGACAAAAGCAAGAATGACATTTGATAATGAAGATCAATACAAGCAGTCATTGAAAATCATCTGTGAATAAAATATTAAGACTGTGCTTGCGTGAAGAAAAGTTGTTTAACTTCAGATGTAAAAATAATTATGGTTAGAAACTTGGAATATACTATCAGTTTCAATATTTATTAAATATTCTTTTAATAACAAGTTTTAAATAATGCCTCTGGTACCTATATAGCAATATCTAAAATTAAATATTATGACACTGAATATAAAATTATGGATGGCCAAATCTGTGACATAATATACTTTCTTAATGTTATCATTATGAAGTTTATGTAGCAATCCACTTGGATACTTTCAATATATAAAAATTGTGCCTATACTATCATTACAGCTGTGTAAAATATATTCTCATAGATAATAGTTGGGAAATCCTAGAGAATCAACATTTTTTACAAGGTGATCTATTGAAATCAAGACAAATGAGATACATAATAATATTTGAAAAGATCAGTAAATATTGAGGTTTTTTCTATTTAATTTGCCAAATTTGTACAGTATTTTTCTATTACTACTAAAAAGCTCAAATATCAAACAGGTTCAGAAATAAGTAAAATTGTGAGCTCTGAACTCTACCTCTTACCACTGTTTTTTTTTTTTTTTTTTTCCTTAAGCATATGGCCACTTCCATTATTTTATTTATTTATTTATTCATTTTTAAATTTTTAAAATAAATTTATTTATTTATTTAGTCTGCGTTGGATCTTCATTGCTGCGTGCAGGCTCTTTCTAGTTGTGGCAAGCAGGGGCTACTCTTTGTAGTGGTGCACAGGCTTCTTATTGTGGTGGCCTCTCTGTGGAGCACCAGCTCTAGGCATGTGGGCTTCGGTAGTCGTGGCACATGGGATCAGTAGTTGTGGCTCATGGACTCTAGAGCTCAGACTCAGTAGTTGTGGTGCACAGGCTTAGGAGATCTGCAGAATGTGGGATCCTCCCAGACCAGGGCTCGAACCCGTGTCCCCTGCATTGGCAGGCAGACTCTTAACCATTGCACCACCAGGGAAGTCTGCCACCTCCATTACTGTGACAGTCATTCATGGCAAACTCCATGAAAGACTAGATGATATAAATGTTGAAATCTAATAATCTGTACTATCTCACTTACCATATACAGACACAAGAATGATTATTTTGAGGTTCATATTGAGGACCAAAGATATTTCAGGCAAAGTACTAATTAAATCATAATCCTTGGGGCTTCCCTCGTGGCGCAGTGGTTGAGAGTCCGCCTGACGATGCAGGGGACGTGGGTTCATGCCCCAGTCTGGGAAGATCCCACATGCCACAGAGCGGCTAGGCCTGTAAGCCATGGCCACTGAGCCTGCACGTCCAGTGCCTGTTGCTCCGCAGAGGGAGAGGCCACAACAGTGAGAGGCCTGCATAATGCAAAAAAAAAAAAAAAAAAAAAATCATAATCCTTAAAGAGTCAAGGAGGCAGTGGCCCCAGAGGACTAACTAACACTCATGAATGTAGAAACTATTGTAAGTAGTCTTACAGGTAAATTTTTCCAGCATCACCCTTTGGGTTTCGCAATTATTCTCATGATTACACCTTGGTTCACAAACCTTCTCAAGGCCCAGATACATATTTAAGCTGGCAAACATTAGCTTTTCATGATGCAATTCCTTATTCATCACTTATTCTTCATTCATCCATTTATGCCTTATCCACTTATTATTACACAATAATATATCTTTGCTAATAACCAAAGCTAAATACAAACTATATGGCTCTTTAAAATATATTAGTTATATTTCTGAATCAGAAAGATTAAGCAGAGTGACATCATCAAGGTGATACGCTAGGAGTTCCCAATGCTTGTACCCCAACAAAAACAACGCATAAGCAACTACCTACCGATGAAAATAGCTCTGGGAGAGCTCTGGAGTACAAAGTAAGAGCTGCAACACTCGTTGGTGCACAAAAACCAAATAGAAAGGAGTAGGAAAAATTTTATCTGTGTCATTCTATGCCCTAGTTCAGCATAGCTAGGTGGCAAGAGGCACTCCCTCCTCTGTGACATCCCCCTGTGTATGTGGTGGGGGGACCAGGAGGACCCCAGCAGCCTATACCACTGGTAAAAACCCACCACTTTCAACACAAGATCTCCCACAGTCTTCAACAATGCAGACCACACCTGACAGAGCACCTAAAAATATAAAGGAAATATTGACATATTTGAAGGCAGAAATTGACATCCATACCCCACTCACAATTCTAAATAGAATCTCTAGACAGAAAATCAATAAACAATTAATTTGAACAACACAATAGAACAAAAGGACCCAACAGACATGCACAGAACCTTCTACACAACAGCTGAAGAATACACATTCGTTTCAAGCACACATGGAACATCCTCCAGGATAAATGAAAACATGTCTTAACAAACTTATGAATAATCATTCCAAGTATCTTCTCCAACCACAACTGAATGAAACTAGGAATTAGTAATGGCAAGAAAATTGGGAAAATTCACAGATATGTGGAAACTAAATAGCACACTCTCTAATGAGGAAATCAACAGAGAATGTTAAAATATCTTGAGAGAAATAAAAATGAAAACACAACATACCAAAAGTTAAGGAATTTAGCAAAGGCAGTACTACAAAGAGGAAAATGTACAGTGCTAAAAACCTGTATTTACAAAGAAGATCCGAAATAGACAACCTAATTTAAACCTCAAGGAACTAGTAAAAGAAGAACAAATAAAACTCAAAGTTAGAAGACGAAAAGAGTAGAAATAAATCAAATAGAAAACCAATAAATAGAAAAAATTGACAAACCTATGATATTATTGAAAAGATTAGGAATATCATCAAACACTTAGCTAGACTAACCAAGGTAAAAGAAAAATCAAAGCAATAAAATCAGACATGGAAAAAAAATACAGTGGATACCTAAGAACTAGATAGTATCATAAGATTCTATTATGAACAATTACATGCCAACTGTATAAGCTGGAATAAATGGATACATTCTCAGAACCACACAACAAGAAAAAATAGATAACCTGAGTTATCATACAACTCATAAATAACTGGATTAAAAAATAGGCAAAGAATCTGAATAGATATTTCTCAAAAGAAGACCCCCAAATGGCCAATAGGTATACAGGAAAAAGAAATTAAGCAAAATTTTAAATTATTAAATGCACATAAAACATTTCAATTGTTTTAATATTTGTGATCTAGAATGTATGTATGAATTTCACGTAATACATTTAAAATAGCAATTTCAATAAATGCTTACTGCATATCCCACACAGAGGTGAAAGTCTAAAATACCTTGTGATATCTCTATTATAGAATTAACAGATTGTTATAATTGTTTACCTATTTTTCCATATAATTTGAGAACTTCTTGTTATCATAGCACTTATTTAAGTGACAAACATGGAAATGATACTCAAAAATTATCTTCCCTGAACCTAGTCAATTGGTGAAAGCTGGGCCATTTAGTCCTTTCCTTGGGATTCTAGAAATCAGGATAAAATCAGAGAAGTCCTCTCTAGTGGCAGAGCCATACATTTTAAAATTTAGGCATTATCAATGTCTGTTTTTCACTATGTAGGAAAAGCTTTCAATGTGGAAGCAAAACAAAAACAAACAATCAAAACTGCAGATAGGACGAGAGACAATAGTCTTAGCAGTATTTTTTTGGTTTTGGTTTCTGATTCTTAAATTTTCTAGCATTTCTGTACTTCTGCAAAAGCTACTCTATGAGCCAATGTAATGTTCTTATCTTAAAGCTACTTTGAGTTAGATTTCTGTCAATAGAAAACAAATAAATACTGTTTACATGAATGATTAAGAGGAATTAACCAAAAATTTTTTTCATCAATGAGTTAAAATACAGATGTATAAAATAATAATATGCTATTATTCAATGTTAGAAAAAAATAACATTCTAAAATTCTCAACTGTATTGCCAAAGTTCTAGAAATAGTTATTCAAAAGGTAATATGTTTATTGAGTTGACATTTCAAAATATTTAGAGATGATTTGAAAACATAAAATATTTAACTGAATTTAAATTAGGATAAATTTTTAAAAAGGACAAACAAGCATGCATATAAAGCCTATGTTACATAGCAAGTTATAATAAACCATAGAAACAGACCCATAAAAAATGAAAATCATAAAATAAGAAAGAGCAGGCCAAAAAAAATTACTATAACAGTTTTTAGTTTTTAGTTCCCTGACCAAACAGAGCCACTGGGCTTTCTCTGGATAATCACATTTATCTACCAGACTCTCTGCTTGAGTTTGCTTGGCTATGCAGCTTCCAGGAGTTCTGGTCAGGCTTTCTGGTCAGGCATGGCCTGGAGCTATGCTCAGCAGTGGGAGGGACTATGAATTAGCTCCCCTGCCTGGCTGGGGGCAAACCAAAGGCAGAACAGGCTCCAAACCAATTAGATTCTTCATTGAGAACCCAGATCAGGCAAAACTGCCTCCTGTCAATTTCCCTGGTCAGAATGCTCCATTGTCTTGGCTCTGCAAATGAGCAAAGCTGCTGGTTGGGACTACTACCACTCACTACTTAGTCTTCCCAAATCCAAGTGCTGATTGTTGCAAGCCCTCCCCACTTCTCCTTCACTATGCAATTCCCAGTGGTCAGCTCTGCAGATTCCCTCATGATCCCCGTAGGGTGAGCTTGGATTTGGGAACTCCCAAGAAGTGACACAAAGTGCTGGGGCGCTGCCTGTACACCCTGGCTTCTCTTTTCTCACTGGAGTAACCATAGGCTCAGGGGAGACCAGTTAGTGTGGTGCTGCATCAGCCTAGGGCAGGGGCAATATTGTCACCTTGTTGCCACTCCTCTTATCCTTCTAATGCAGTCTGTCTTGGTCTCTGAGGTGGCAGAGTATGTCTCAGCCTCAACCCTTGTTCCAGAGATTTCTTAGTAGTGTCTTATTCATGAATGGTTGTTAGCTGTTCTCCTTGTGATGGGGAGCAAAGTCGGAAATGATCTAAGTCACCATCTTAGTGATAGCACTTCTCTAGTATTTTCATTTTTTGGTGCTTCTTTCTATGATTGGATAATAAACATTAAACTGTTATATGCATCAATTAGACATGGTGCATTTAATTGAGAGGAATATTTTCATGTTTTTTCTTTGGGTTTGAAGTTTCTTAAACATTGGTTTTCATAATATAAGTGTTTTATTAATCCTTATGTAAGCTATACTGCCTGGTTGCTATCTGAAAAACATATCAAATAATATATCACATAACAAAAAGAGCAAATCTTCCAAGACTATGCCTGAATTCTTCATTCAGTTTTGATTTTCAGTTATTCTATTAGGTTTTCATACACACAGTAAAAGATCTCTTTCAGAAATGCCTATAACTAAGTAGTAGCAAATGTATCTGCTTGAAAATATTAAGGCACTCCTTTTAAAGATGTAAGTATGCATGAGAGCATAGAAGGGACACTTATGCAAGTGTATTATTTAAAGTCAACTTGCTCTATGTTCATCTACATGTTTCCTAAATGAAGTAGATCCAAGTATGGAGAAAATGGTTCTTTAGTAGTTCTTTAGTTTCTAGTCCTTCCCTCTTAGTTCTTGGAGGAAATAGCAGTTCCTTTATGTGTTAAAGAAGAAAGAAAAGAACAATAGCAAAACTAGAACAGCAACAAAAAACTCAATAAATTCGGAGAGCATGTACAGTAACCAAAAAATAAATCCTGGTGAGCTTGCATTAACTCTTTTGTGCACTCCTCCATTTAAAGTCATGACCCTTCTATGAAGGTCAGACTAGATTTCAAAGGATAGCCAAGTAGCCTTGGAAAATAGGAGAGTAAGACTTAGGCTGTGTAAATTCTTAGAGGGATAGAAAATGGGTCTCCAGAGTAGTGTCAGGTGATTGAGATTAGGGTCAATACATTTGTGTGGAAAGATCATTTTACCTGCTTTTGGATATACAAAAGGATAGTGCAGTGTTAGTTGGCATTGCAACACCATGTTTGTGGTATATGTGTATTTCAAAATGCACCCCATTGGCTGTGGTATTTCCAATTAACTTCATAAAATAAACTCTTCTTTAAAAATAAATTATACATATTTTAAAGTCGAAAACTGAATTACTAAAAAGAATGAGATAAAAAAGACTTCCAAGTAAAACTCTAAATATACACTAAATAAGCATCAACAAAAACTGGACAGATGACAGAAAAACCAAAGAGGCCAGGCAAGGTTCTTCTTTATTTCTAAATTAAAATAACTCTAAAATAAACATGTTTATGTAACTATTAAAATAACTATAAAATAGAACATGTTTTAATACAAATCTTAGGTTTACTACTGGAAGCATTCTAAGTATAAAGACTCTATCATTATCTCTTTTTATCATTATCTCATAATCTAAATTTAGAGTCATGTACAATTTTTGCTCCCTCAGTGGCTACTTACAGTGTCATCTTTCACTTTCTCACCATTCCATTCTCCCTCCACCCTCTGGTCATTCAACCAACTTAGCTTCATTTGAGCAGGGTTACACACAGTGTCCACAGATTGCACAAAATTAACTTGGGTGTTCTGCACAGATGCTGCTAGCCAGGATGGTGCTAAATTCTCATGACTCATCAATGTGCAGCTCTTTTGGAAAACAAGACTTTGCTTCCCAGGAGCAGAGTGGTTTTCATGAACTCTTCCTAAACACATAATTATTTCACAGTAGTTCTTTCAGTCTGTCTTTAATATAAAAGTATATGTGTATTTACTTTTCTATATTCAATATTATGGTGAAACATACATATTATTTTTACTCTCTCCTTTTTACAGGCATACCTCATTTTATTGGGCTTAGCTTTATTGTGCTTCACAGCTGTCATCTTTTTTACAGATTGAACGTTTGTGGCAACCCTCCATTGAGCAAATCTATCAGTAGCGGTTTTCCAGCAGCATTTGCCCACTTTGTGTCTTTGTAATTTTGTTAATTCTCACAATATTTCAAACTTTTTCATTATTATATTTGTTATGGTGATCTGTGATCAGTGATCTTTGATGTTACTGCTATGCCTCACTGAAGGCTCAGATGATAGCATTTTTTAGCAATGAAGCATTTTTTAATTACGGTATGTATGTTTTTTAGACATAATGCTATTGCACACTTAACAGACTATAGCATAGTGTAAATATAACTTAGATATTACAGGGAAAGCAAAAAAATTCACGTGACTTACTTTATTGCAATACTCGGTTTGTTGTGGTGGTCTGGAACCAAATGCACAACATCGCCAAGGTATGCCTTCACTTCATGTTATTAAATATTATTTAAAATCCTGATTTTAATAGTTATTAGTCCATCTGAGCTGTCACAAAAAAGTACCACAGTTTGGGTGGTTCAAACAACAGTTGTCTAACCTCTCACAGTTCAGGAGACTGGAATTCCAAGAACAAGTTACCAGCAGCGCTGGCTTTTGGTGAGACTTCTCTGCTTGGTTTTCAGATGGCCACCTTCTTGCTATCCTCAATTGACCTTTCCCTGTGTGCATACATGGAGAGAGAGAGAGATCTGATGTCTCTTCCTCTTCTTATAAGGACAACAGTCCTATCAGATTAAGGCCCAACCTTATGTCCTCATTTAATGTATATTACCCTTTTAAGGTCCCTATCTCTTATTTTTTATTTATTTATTATTATTATTTTAATTTCCGTACGCGGGCCTCTCACTGTTGTGGCCTCTCCCGTTGGGGAGCACAGGCTCCGGACGCGCAGGCTCAGCAGCCATGGCTCACGGGCCTAGCTGCTCCGCGGCACGTGGGATCTTCCCGGACCGGGGCACGAACCCATATCCCCTGCATCGGCAGGCGGATTCTCAACCACTGCGCCACCCGGGAAGCCCCCTATCTCTTAAATAAAATGACACTGGGAGTTAGGGCTTCACACAAGAATTTTGGGGCAACACAATTTATTCCATAACAAACGGTTACATCAAGGGGATATTCTATAATATTACTAAAAATTTCCCTACTAATGGACATAATTTTTAAATTTTAATTATTATCTTTAAAATAATCCTGAGTTAAATACATTGCAGAATACTTTTCACAAAGATCTCAGCATTTATAGTTGTACATTTCTAAGGTTCTTGCTGCATATTTTCTTTTATTTAAAAAACAAATTTATTGAAGTATAGTTGATTTACCATGTTCTGTTCAATTTCTGCTGTACAGCAAAGTACAAAGTGCCAAGGAGGAGGGGGTGGGGAGGGAAGGATTGGGAATTTGGGATTACAGATGCAAACTATTATATATAGGATGGATAAACAACAAGGTCGTACTGTAGAGCACAGGGAACCATATTCAATATCCTATGATAAGCCATAATGAAAAAGAATATATATATGTATAACTGAATCACTTTGCATATTGTTAAATTCATTTTCAGAAATAATGAACTGATTTATATTCCTGCCATCAGGACTTAAAGGTAGGCAGGAATGCAAGAATAGGATGGTGAAGTGGTACATGTTCCTATCTCTCTCTCTCAAATGTGTGGAGATTCCAGAAGAGCAGGTGGAAAGCAATTGGATCCAAAAACACTTCACAAAAATTTATGCCAAGTTCATACAACAAGTACTTTATTTTTTTATTTTTTATTTTTTTAAAAAAAATTTTATTGAAGTATAGTTGATTTACAATGTTGTGTTAATTACTGCTGTACAGCAAAGTGACTCAGTTATACATGTATAAGTACTTTAAAAAAGACTATAAACATAAAATGAAGTGATTTTATTTTTTTTAGTGTATATGCTAAGCTGTTCTAATCAAGAAATGTAGTATCACTGTTAAAATAAGATAAAAGTTTATTTCTCTCTTACATAAGATTACAAAATTAGGTGGGCAATTTTGGCACTTAGAAGCTCTTTCTCACATGCTGATCCAGAGCTCAGATGGTCGGATTATGAGCTGGATCGCCTGCTCTCAAAGCTAGTTTAGTGTATGGTTCTACAATAGTGTCTGTCAAAGAGAGACGCTCAATGTAAGACTCAGAGAGACAAAGAGGTCATTACTCCCCTGGAGCTATTGCAGACAGATGTGTGGATGTAATGTCCTAAGAAGCTTCCAGTTGTGCCTCTAGAAAATCCACATGCAAATTCATGCTGTACTTCAGGTGCCAAACAGTGTGAAAATCTGTGAGAATTTCCCAGAAGTTCTTAAGAGTTGTCATAGCAGGAGTTCTGCAGCAAGAGTTCTCAAAAACCAACTGCAGCTTTCTCTGATTGTTACCAACCCAATGGTCGCAAGCTTCTAATTCTCTATACTAAAATTCTTCATATTTGTTTTCCTAACTAAACTCTAATGAACACAACATTTTGTAACAAAAGTGGCTCTAGGAAACAGAAGCTCAATTTGTAGAGTCTGTAATTGGTTCTCTATTCTGATTAGCTTTGAAGGCAGTAATAAATTCATCATTAATGGAAAATGAGATCCTGGTATTGCAAGTCATTCACTGGAAAAATACTTTCTTGAATTAGCACATGAAAATGCCTACAATGAAGTACCTATAGAAGGAAAAGCTATGGGAGACCTATTATCTCTTGAATTAGAACATTAGATCAAATAAAGAATATAAGAATATAATAACTATGAGTTTGGGGTTGGTACCAGTTAAACCCCTGAAGAATTTGAGAGAAGAAATAACAAACTTAGGTTTTAACTTTCCAGCTTCAAATTGGGAAAACTCTCCAGTAGAAAACTGGGGAGCTTTTCTAATTATCCTGAGAGAATACTTAATTTCTTGAAACCACATGGCTGAAGTTTCAGATAACCAAAAAAGTTTGATCCTACAGTAGACTGAATTTTCTTTTTTAAAAAAATAAATTTATTTATTGAATTTTGGCTTTGTTGGGTCTTTGTTGCTGTGCACGGTCTTCCTCTAGTTGCAGTGAGAAGGGGCTACTCTTTGTTCCGATGCATGAGCTTCTTATTGCAGTGGCTTCTCTGTTTCAGAGCACAGGCTCTAGGCACATGTGCTTCAGTAGTTGTGGCACATGGGCTCAGGAGTTGTGGCTCGTGGGCTTTAGAGCACAGGCTCAGTAGTTATGGCGCGTAGGCTTAGTTGCTCCGCGGCATGTGGGATCTTCCCAGACCAGGGCTCAAACCCGTGTCCCCTGCATTGGCAGGCAGATTCTTAACCACTGTGCCACAAGGGAAGTCCCATAGACTGAATTTTCATATGTAAGTTTAACTCATAGCCTCAGCATGTCTTTAAAGTTACAGTGTTGATCAGGAGAGACTCATGTCTAGAACTACGGTGTGGACATTTGGGTGGCTTCTGATGAATACGAAGACCTTTAACTTCCCTCTGAGCTTCACTTGTTTGCAGAAGTAGCAGGATCCTCTCCACTCAAGGGATTAGCTGAGTCTTGCCTGACATCCCCATAACTATCTCACTTCTAAGATGGTGGCTTTTTAGGTGGAATAGTTCATAGTTCCTACATCCATTACTTTCCCCTACATTTGGACTCACAGTTAGATGCAAATCCCAGCAGACCACAAAAAGATGGTTACAAAATCTAACCTGGAGGGATGTGCCAGATACAACAAATAACTGCAAAATTTTGTCAAGTTATATTGGCACAAACCTGATGAATATGGGTGAGACTAATTTCTAATTTATTGTGCAATAAATTCTGGCATTAGCTATAATGAATCTGTTATCTTGAGAATATGAAAATGACTCTAATACTTTACTCATTTCCTTGGTGAAATCTGGGCTAAAAAGTGGCCTAAATTAAACAAAGTTCAGATTTCAAAATGTCCTTACTATAAAGAAAGAAATCTAAAGGTTTAAGGAGATAAAGAGGGTTTAAATACAGATTTATCATATATGATATTTTTCCTATCCCTTAACTATGTCCACTGGGATTATCTGAGGACATATCCTTCACCAATACCTTGAAGTAATACATTTGTGTGGGAAGCATCAACTTTGTTGAAAAGGATCTATATTTATTGGCTATTATCAGCAAACCAAAGATTACAGTTGAGGATACTATCATTACACTGAGTTCTCAGACTTGAGTGGGATGTAGGATCCCAGGGCTGTAGATACCACTTTACCATCAGAAACTAGATGAGCATGGTTATCATAATGGGTAGCAGGGCTAGCAGTAATCAAAATATTATGACACACAGAGGTTGTTTGTAGTGAATAATTGATTATAGGGACCCTGGACTTGAGATATATGACTTTTTTACTAAAGTCAGTGAGAAAAGTTCATGATTTACCCATTTCCCAGAATTAAGCCAATTTCCAGATATAAACTATGAACTTTGAATCAAATTGTTTGTTCTATCTTGAATATATGACTTCCTATCATCAAAGGCACCTGCTCTAATTAACACCTTTTCAGACAAAAGGATTGGCTGAGAAAAAAATCTAGGGCAAACAACCTATCTTTAAGGATATTTCACATATCACATCTTTTCATATCCCATTGAACTAAAATTACTATTATGGTGATACATCACTGCTTAGCAACTTGAGAATGTAATATGTAACTGAGTAGCTATGTGCCTGTTAAAAGTCTTAAGAATTCTGTTACTAAACACAGAAGAAAAAAATTAGTAATGAATAAGAAATAGTAGTGTCTGCCATGTCCTTAAGAGTGCTTTCCCTCCCTCATTTTACTTTTTAATTTTTTTAACTTAATATAGCTTAGCAACTTTCTTTCTATTAGTACTGCTGGTCTCTGCCTACTTGATATAACAAGTAAATTTAGAATCCTGAATTTTGAATAATACAGATTTTTACAGTCAGATATAGGTTATTTCTAAAAATTAGTCATAGTTTTTGCCATAAAGCAAGTGTCAATATATAGAGAGTTGAACTTATATAATCCAGTCTCTCTGATCATAATAAGAGATACTATGAATCAATAACAATAGATAATTGGACAAAAACCATGTTTTCAAATTAAATAACTTCACACTTTAATTAGAACCATGAGTTATTTAAATAATAATGAAAATTAGAAAAACTTATGATAATGATCCCAAAACATACAGAGTGAAGCTAATGCAGCAGTTCATATAAATATTAATATTAAAAAAGACAAAATTATGAAAATAAAGAGTTAAGTGGCCACGATAAGAACTTAAGGGAAAAAAACCCAGCAAAATTAAAAAGATCAGTACAGACTCTGTTGTTATATAGTGAAGCATTTCCTTTACCATACTGTTATCTCTCTCAGCTTCTTAAAATAAAACAAAATCTACCATTCAGTTTGTTTTTCTAATATAGATTTCAAACTTCACATGCCCAAATCTGGGCTCTAGCCTACTGACCTTATCATCTACATTACAGTAAAGACTAACTCCATTCTTCCAGTCACTCATAACAAATATTTGGCAGCCAACTAGGCAGTCAACTTGAGTTCCCTCATCCAGCTCCTCTGTCACTGGTCCATAAATCATTTTTTTCTTCTGACCTCAGAATAAGTCTATAATCTAATCACTTCTCAATACTTCTACAGTATTAAAATGCAATAAATTACTGATAAGACTAATACCATAAATGATTCAAACAAACATTACCCTGATTGTGAGAACATGAAAGCCAAACAGTACATACTATATGGTGTCCTGGAACTAGTCTGCGGGTAAAAAAAAAAAAAAAAAAACCGTGGTTCTCTCTGGTTGGGATAATGACTGAGAAGCAACATGACAGAACTTTCTAGTGATGGAAATTTTCTATTGATAAGGGTGTGGTTTAGCCAGGTATGTGCATTATGAAAAACTCATTGAATTTACTATTAAAATGAGTTCTTTTTAGTGTATACAAATCTCACATAAGAGAATGGAAACAAGCATTTCACTCTAATTGCTAGGTTTGCTTGCCCCATTGGTATGGGTAAAAAATTCTAAAACTACCATTTTTATACTAGGCTTGAACAAATGAGTAAATATAGTGAGGATAATAAAAGTTCTCATTGTGAAATGAGGTAAAGACATGGAAAGTGGAAAGGCTAGAATGAAACCTGTTACTGCATTGCAATTGTGGTGTCAGTATAGACTCATGATAGATATACATGTTATTCATGCATGCCATTTGTATACATTTATATACCTCCTCCTAGCTCTGTTTACACAAAAGACCAAAAGCAATGCTATACCAGTGACAATGAGCATACCTAGCATCCAGTTCTTGGTTTCTAAATAAAATTATCCACTAAAATAAACCAAGAGATATAGCTGATTTCAGGGTTGTGGCTGGTAAGGTAGAAGATAAACCTGCTACTTATTTTTGCACTGGAAAATAAGAAAGTTATTAAAGAATTATAAGGATATGTCAAAAGGACAGCAGAGTTTTACTTTGAATTTGTCTCCACTGGCCAAATTTGGGACAATTTAGGCATCAAAATAAATAACCAAAAACAACCCATTGAATGAAATAAAATTCATGAAATCATATTGATGCAATAAATAAATGGTACAAAAAGAAATCTGTTCCTTACAGTAGAATGGAAACTAATGAATGTCATATGAATGTGGAAGTTAGAAAATCATCAGTGGATGCTGAACTTTTCAGTGAAACTTTGATAAGAGAGAGAATATTGAAATATTTTGTTTTTCCCAGGAAATTACTTATGAATAAAAAAAAGAAAAATAACTTTACAGAGAAACTTGGCAGACAAAACTTTAACTGATTAACGTTAGCATCACTAATACTGGGAAATCATGTGCCTTCTGAAATAATGCACTAAGGAGGACATAATATTATTCAAGTTCAAAACGTATTACTTAGACATGTAGCTAAAGCACATTTTAAGGGCCCAGGATGGGTTTTTTCTAGGGCTAGCAGAAGAGGACATGATATTCGTGTCTGTCTTCAATTGTCCCTGGCATGTTCCCCTGGCCTCAGTATAAAGGGCTGAGATCCAGGGCCCATTTAGAGTATTTTCCATAAGGATGATGATTTCAGCAGGGATGACATCATCATCACATTCAGGGCTATTTTTTCCCCCCATAAATCCAAGGGCAGGGCTACCCTTAGCTAAATCCCTCCCAGTGACTGCAATAGAACATTCTGGAAGCTCAGGAAGGGGGTGGGCTGGGTTATAAGCTGCCATATATTGTGTAGACAGGTATGACTTCTCATGATCTTCCCTCCTTCCCCATGTGAGGGGAGAGGAGGAGGAGGCTTAGGTAAGACACTCCCCCACCCCACCCTCTTCAGACTACTCCACAGGCACAGGTACCCAGATTAGAAGTATGACACCCCAATTCCTCAGCCTTTTCTAAACTCAAGCAGTGACAGCCAGGGGCAGAAGCACACTCCTCGCACTTTCCCCTCATCTAAGAGACTGCAAGGGGAAAACTGCAATAAAAGCTCCACTCTCCTTCCAGAGATTTTAAAGTCCTTTTGTATTCCACGATAAATCAATAAATCATTTTTAGCGGAACGGGTGGTCGGACAAGCTGAATTTCAGAAATGCTGTCGTAATGGTTTTTAACACTTTTACTCTTCTTACTAGTGCTATTTTGTAGAATAAGGAACGATGTTGACAGGTTTTGTGGGAGCTTTAAATACACTTAAAAAAATCTCAGACTTCCATTTTTAACATTTTCATAATTTTTTTTGAACTGGAGACACATAACAGGTAAGGGGAAAAATTGTGCCTTGTTTCAACAGTTTTGCTAATTTTCAGGCTGAAAGATGACAGCTGCCCAGAGTTTACTTTATGTTGAATTAAAGTCAGTATTTCTCTCTCTCTAAAAAAAAAGTATTACCTAAATTCAGTCAGCAAGAAACTTCCAAAGAACACAAATTAAGGGATATTCTACTAAATAAGTAGCCTACATTCTTAAAAAATATCAGGACTAAGCTGAGGAACAGACTCAAATTAAAGGAAAGTGAAGAGACATGACAGCTAAATGCAATGTATAATATCCTGGATTAGCTCCTGGCTAGAGAAACGTGTACAAAGAACATTGTTAGGAAATTTGTATGATCTTAGTACTATTGCCTCATTAAATTTTGTTATTTTTATAGTTGTACTGTGCTAAGATTCTTATTCTTAGAAAAAACATACTGAATTATTTTGTGTAAAAGAGCATAATATTTACAATTATCAAGGTCCTACAGTAGTGAATTACAGACACTGGTAAAACAAATATAGCAAAATATTAGAAATTTGTGAATCTGGGTAAAATGGTCTATGGTAATTCCTTGTGATATTCTTAAATAGTTTCTTTAAGTTTGAAGTTATGTCAAAATTTTACAAATCCAGCTTACATTATCCTAACCAATACAGAAATTATTACAAAAAGTGGGGTGGTACCATAACAACCTGAGATTTGTGTGTAGCACTAGATAAGTGGATGGTGGGTGTATAAAAATAGGTGTTACAAATAACAAAATGAATAAATCTCAATGTTTTGAGTAGAAACATATCAAAAGATTAATACATACAGGTCGGTACTACTTAATATTTTAAATACACAAAGACTAGGTATGTATCAAAGGCACTATTGTGAAAGTGAATTATCAAAACTGCTTAAACAAACCAGAACAAGCATCTATGTAGAAAGTGGTATGGAAGTGGAGAAAGGGGAAGGGAAGTAACATTTGAAATAATGAAAACATAAAACAAGGAAGTAGCATTGCACACTTACCATTATCATCTGTCCTGAATCTATGGGTGTAGTTAATTAGATTCTCTTCACATACTGAAAAAACTTCCAATGAAATGTGGAAATGCATTTAATGAAACTGAGATTAATTTAAAAATAAGACCTTGAACATTTACTACAGTTCTCCAACATAGTTTTGTGTCTCACAGTCCTTGCTAATATCCTCTGCTCTGAACTATGAAAGGAGGGTTCAGTAACTTCAATTTGATAACAGTATGGCATACCCACTGTACCACCCATATTTATATGTAAGTGCCACCTAATGCAACATATTACCCAGTTTAAGTGACAAAGAAATGGACACCTAACAAGTTCTTGAAAACATTTTGGATGAATATGACATCTTTGCTGGGTAGTATTTAAGCAACACAATTATATACGAAAGAGATTCAATCTTTATTCATTTCCCTTCTTTTTTCAGCTTCTATTTAATAATAGTTAAGCCAGCAGTTGTGACACCTTCATCTTGGAAATCTTGCAGACCTATTCAGGAACAATTTCTGTGAGGTTTAAAGTGTATTTTATTGTTAATATATTTTAGTAGTTATTTGCAATGCCACAGAGTAGTCTTGAATACATCATGGTGCCACAATAAAACAACAATGGAAACATGCTATTCTTCAGAGAAAGTGTTGTGGTTTTACTTTGCCTTGGTGACACGTGATAAAGAACAAACAAATCAGAAACAAATCAGTCACCAGTAACCTTTTTTCTCCCTTGACTGAGCTTTTGTCAGTGACACAAAAATTGCAGAACATTGGAGACTTGGCTTACACAAAGCTGTAAGCATTCCGTTCCTCTTTTGTGATTTTCTTTCACCTCATTTTGTTGTATTTAAATGGACTTTGTTTCAGTTTCCAGCTGCTGGGTGTCCTACAGGAGTGAAATTCTGATACTATGCTTTCAATAGACTTAAATAACTTCAGTGATTATTTAGGTTTAGTCGTTTGTGGGATAATAAGTTGGAGTTTGTCACTGCCAGCATTTCAGATGAGTGAACTTGACTTAGGAGTGAAGAGTTCAGTAACTCAGAATGTTCTCTTTCAGGTGGAGAAGAGAAGTAGATAGCAGAGAAAGTCCCTGTAGACTCTGTCATCAAGCACAAAGCAGAGGATGGAAATTAGGAAAGCTGCAAATCTAAGCAGCAGTAGCATTTCTAAGAAGAGAGAAATAAAATAGAAATAAAAGATTGGTAGGATGGATACCATTTAAAGGTACCCAGGAGAAATCATCCTGTAGTTTTGAGTGACAATCCTTTCATGAACAGCAGGAGGTTGCGTAATATACTTTCATTTGCCATTGTAACCATAATTACTAGCCTACCTGCATTTTGCATTCCAATGAGGGAAAAAAAGTTTAAATTATTTTCAATAGTTTTATTCCAAATGTTCCAAGGAAATCAAAGGCGTCTCTACCAGTGGTTCTTTCTGTAATAGACTGGAATAAGTGTATTCAATTTTGAGTGCAGAAATTTAAAGTTTTTTAATTTTATTACTTTTCAGCAAGAAATTGAAAGAGGCCTTGCTCAGGAAATGGCAATTCATCAATACCAGCTAGTAGTATTTCTTACTAATCTTGTTTCTCACTATGGAGGTTAGTTGAAGATAAAACAAGGGTTTATCACTTACTTGGGAATTAAAAGCACTGTCTCAAAGATGTTCTTAATCACTACAGTGCCCTCCCCCTAAAAAAAGGAGAGAGGTGTACAGAGAATAACATGTAATTAATGAATTAGAGAAACATCAACCAATGCACTATATTTTATGTTTTAAATTATCTTAAGTAGTTTTTGTTTTTCTGTTCAAAACTTACGTATAGTCCTACCAAGTCTCTTATATCTACAACTCCTATCAGATAAGAATAGATACTTTTTAGCATTAATTTAATGTTTTATCACATATATACACTCAAGGGGAACTATTAATAAGATGCATCATTAAAATTAAATAAATTATATGTATTATTTCTGTTGTATATTTTTAAAGACTGCTCTTGTCTTAGATTTATAATCACAATTTGTATGAGTAACCTCCACACAGCTCCTGTTTATCCATCTGAAATAATTGGTAATTCCAGAATACAATTTCTGTAAAACAAAGCCACATTTCAGCTAATATTCATTCTGGATTTTAGGAAACAGATTTGGAAAATTCACTCATTACCACCTTACTCTGTACCTGATTTCTATGGACAAAAGGTTAGCAGTGTATGGTTTTGATTGAAGAATCACTGGGGCAGGGTACAGCAATAATCTTTAGAAGTATCAAGGTAATGGCAAACAGAGTGAGATAACATTATGATTTAAACTATAATATACATTTAATGCCAATTTGCTAGGATCTGGGAGATTTGAAAATCAATGATTTTATTTATTAAAATCACTAGGAAATTTATGATTATTCTGCAAATAGGTCATCATAGCTTTGGTATAAATATGGGTATAGTATAGTAATTGATTTGCATTTTCATGGATTAATACACTCATAAAAAAAATCATACAGTATTTGTCTTCTCTGTCTGACTTATCTCACTTAGAATAGTGCCCTCAAGTTCCAGCCATGTTATCACAAGTGGCAGGATTTCCTTCTTTCTTATGAATGAATAATATTCTGTTGTGTGTGTGACACAAGTATATACATCACAACTTCTTTATCTAGTCATCCATTGACAGACACTTAGGTCGTTTACGTATCTTGCCTATTGTGAATAAAACTGCAATGAACATGAGAGCAGATATTTCTCTGAACTCCTGTTTCACTTCCTTTGGCTATATATCCAGAAGTGGAATTGCTAGATTATATGGTTCAATTAAAAATAAATAAATAAATAAAAATGTAAAAGCCTTACAGTCCAAAGAATTATTTAATTTAAAAAGTAAAAATATGTAAAAAAATCATGTAAAAATCTAAATACGTTTTTATTGTGCTCAGAGGAAAGCTTCTGCTTGTGTTAAGAGAAATGTTTTCCTTTAAACATTTTTAATGAATATACATGCATACAGATATCACACATAATATGTGTATATTGTGTGTGTGTGTACTGATCTCTTACTCTGAGAATACACATAATCAACACATATGTGTGTATGTATACATATATGTATATATTGTGCATGTATATGTTATTTTTTATTTAAATATTTGATTTGTTATGTGTTTTACACACTTTTCTTAAATCTAAGAGTAGTTTGTTCTTTGCATATATGGTTTTTGAGTATGAGGGATCACAGCTAAACTAATAAATCATTTAATGAAGTGTTCAATTAATCAGTCATAATTACTATGAATTAGCATTAATGATATTAGGGTTATGTAAAGAAAATTGTCCAGCAATAAATTTTATTTAATTAATATAAATGGCTAAGTACCTAATGTTTCACATTTTATATAAATATTTTCCTAAACTGGGTCTAACAGAAACATAATAAACCAAACCAACTTTTTCTTTACCACCATCCTTGAGAAAAAATAGTAGAAATGGATTTTTAAATTTTTATCTTTTCAAATAATGTATTCATTTAATGTGCCTTTATACAGGGATAGCTAGGCAAGGATTACTTGTACCCATCATATTTGCATCATCTTGAGCCACTTTTTAAGCAGGCCATTGCTCAGAACTAGCAGTTTGCATGAGTCCCCTGGTCACTTTTCTCAGTCCATGTAGTATCTCTTGCTTACATTTCCCTAGTATTTATCTGCATCACTACATGGTTCATCTATAAAACTTGCTTAGTTTTTCTAGTTCATGCATAAACTTGAAATGTAGGGTAATTAACAGCTCCTGGAGGAAACCTTGAAATAAATGAAAATGGAAGTCTGTGGATGAGTACTTTTTCTGTTTCTGTTAAAAATCTTGAGGTGCATTTGGTACAGCTGCTTGAAATGTTCTCAGGAGGCTCATGTCAGTGAAGGCTCAACTAGAGAAATAGAACCAGTAGGATATAGATTAGATAGATAAAGATATTTCTCTCAAAGAATTAGCTTAGGCAATCAAGGGGGCTGGCTAGGCAATCACAAAATCCATAGCATAGGCCATTAGGAAGGGCAGTCTGGAGTCCTCAGTAGGGTGCTTAACTGCTGCCTACACATGGAGTTTCTTCTTCAAGAAAGGCCTTTCATCTGAGTGAATCAAGCCCACCCAGATTATCTAGAATAATCTCTTACTTCAAGTCAACTGATTGTGGACTTTTATCACATCTGCAAACTACATTTACAGCAAAACCTAGATGAATGTGTATGATTAAATAACTTAGAATGACAGCCTGGCCAAGTTGACACATCAGGAGCCCATCATGGTATTTGTTTATTTTTTAATTTAATTTTTATTTTATATTGGGGTATAGTTAATTTACAGTGTTGTGTTAGTTTCAGGTGTACAGCAAAGTGATTCAGTTATACATATATACGTATCTATTCTTTTTCAGATTCTTTTCCCATATAGGTTCTTACAGAGTATTGAGTAGAGAGAGTTCCCATGGTGTTTGAATCTCATTTGCTCAGAATAGAAACCAGCTCAATAACATTTCCTTGGTTTGACACTCCTGTTTTACTCTTCCTTGACACTGTAGCCTTGTCCCTAGGAGAACATTCTCACATAAACTACCTGCATGCCAACCTTTGTCATAGCTCTGCTTTGGGAGATGGGGAGACAGTTGGTATCATAAGATAATTGATGTCATAGTGACCTTAGAAAGCAGGCCTTCAACATGGGATCCTGGAAATAGATAACCCAAAGGTCAGACAGCAATAATGTTGATGGTAGTGGTCATGATAACCCCTTACATGCAGAAGCGTTACCCTTATTAAGAATCTTACTGGTGGAATACTTTGATCAGATATGCATTAGTTTCCCATGACTGTCATAACAAATAACCACAAACTGTGTGGCTTACAGCAATAGAAATTTATTCCTTCACAGTTCAGAAGCCTGGAGTCTGAAATCAGGGAGTTGACAAGGCTGTGCTTCCTCTAGGTGATCTAAGGAGAGAATTTGTTCCATGCCTCTCTCCTAGCTTCTGGGGCTACCAGCATTCCTTGGTGTTTCTTGATTTCTTGTCATATTACTCAAATTTCCACCTTGTCTGTGTATCTGGCCTAAAAGTAAAACCTCTCCTGCATTCTTACAAGGATACATGTGAATGTATTGAGGGCTCACCCAGATAATCCATGATAAAATCCTCCTCTCAAGAGTCTTAGTTACATCTTATGCCACATAAGACAGTATTCACAGGTACAGGGGATTCGGACTTAGACACCTGTGTTTCAGAGCCAACTTTCAGCTTGCTACAAGGTGGAGTATGGAATTTTGGCTTATAATGTAGGGATTACACTTGACCATTTTGGAGACAATGGACGTTATAAGAACAAAAGTCAATGGTTTGAGAGTGGTTTTAGAAGCCCCGAAAGAAGAAAATGAGATTCAGGTCAGCAAGCTATCAATGCAAGGCACACTACGAATGTCAGAACATCTCCATGAGAAGATTTTAAGAGATCCTTGTCACCTACAGGTGCAAAGTAGAGTGTGCTGAAAAAATTCAGACCAAAATTTAATTATAGTGATGGCAGAGCTTCAAAGGACACCAAATGCACATCTTTGTATATCTATGCCACAGTTAGGACCCTGATAGGGAAAGAGGAGGGTATTGGTATATAGAATGTGGAAATTTGTATCAATATAGGTGAGAACCTTGAGACAACAAAATACCCCTGATATTCATTCCCAGTCAAGGGAAACAACTCTCTCCTTGCTATAAGACAACAATGTCCTTCTCTCACCTGCAAAGACCAATTTGGCAATAACCACATTACATTCCCAGAAGGGGCTCAAAAGAAATTATTTTCACCAAGCTAATAAGAAATGTACTGCTGAGAACACATGAAGGTATTTGAGAAGCTTAGTAGGCCAGAGTTGACAGCGGAAACAGATTTACCTTCGCATTCCAATTACCATGATATTGCCATAGAGCTGATTTTCTTTATATTGGTAGAATTGTTAGTATTCTCAAAAAACAGAGACCAAGAGGGCTTCCCTGGTGGCACAGTAGTTGAGAGTCCGCCTGCCGATGCAGGGGACATGGGTTTGTGCCCCGGTCTGGGAGGATCCCACATGCAGCGGAGCGGCTGGGCCCGTGAGCCATGGCCGCTGAGCCTGTGCGTCCGGGGCCTGTGCTCCGCAGAGGGAGAGGCCACAGCAGTGAGAGGCCTGCGTGCCACAAAAGAAGAAAAACAAACAAACAAAAACCAGAGACCAAGAGATGGCACTCAATGGTAACTGGCAAGATGGAAGTAATTACCAAAATAGGTTTTAGGTTGTAGTGGAAACCAGGGTGTCTTGATCTACAGTGTTTCTAGAGGTGAGATAAGCAGTCAACTAGGGTCTGACTTAGTCTGTTACAGGAGACATCAGCCTTCTATACTGTCATAGAAAACTCTAGCACATATATTCTTTCAACCAGTGATAACTGAGTTAACAAATTAAATGACAGTCTATAAAAACTGACCATAAATTAATATTTAATCTGAAGTTGGTTTGACTTGTTATTTTTATTTTTTATGCTGAAGGTCGTAGCGATGAAACCAGGTATGGAAAAGTACTCCTGCAAATATATAATACAATTAATTCTTAAGAATTTGTACATTTTGGACTTTGTATGATTCTGAACACTAGAGTCACTTACTCTGTATCTCTTCTCCCAATATCCCAAGAAGTTAGCTGACATCTATAACTATGAACCCATAAATCTTCTGTGAACTTACCTGCTGGCTTTTTTTTTAAAGAAAAGAATGTTGATAAAGGAATTTATTTGCTCAAAACTTATAAGTAAAGAAATGAAACATCTCAATGTTTTAACCTGATAAACTTAGAGGAGAATTATTGCTGATAAAAGTCTCTTTTCCTAAGATTACCATGGCTTTAAATCAGATTTTCAGCACTTCTTCAAAAAATATGAGGCACTTTCAAAGAAAGAAAAAAGTCTAACTGTAATTTCCTGAAAAAAAATTTTTCCTACAAGTGGATGCAATTATGAATATTTTATTTATTTTAATCTTGCTTCTCTGTGCTTTATTTCCTGTGATTTTCTTTTTAACATCTTTATTGGAGTATAATTGCTTTACAATGGTATGTTAGTTTCTGCTTTATAACAAAGTGAATCAGCTATACATATACATATGTCCCTATATCTCCTCCCTCTTGCATCTCCCTACCACCCTCCCTATCCCACCCCTCTAGGCAGTCACAAAGCACCAAGCTGATCTCCCTGTGCTATGCGGCTGCTTCCCACTAGCTAGCTATTTTATATTTGGTAGTGTATATATGTCTGTGCCACTCTCTCACTTCATCCCAACTTACCCTTCCCATTCCCCGTGTCCTCAAGTCCATTCTCTATGTATTTATTCCTGTCCTGTCCCTAGGTTCTTCAGAACCTTTTTATTTTATTTTTTTAGATTCCATATTTATGTGTGTTAGCATACAGTATTTGTTTTTCTCTTTTTGACTTACTTCACTAGGGATGACAGACTCTAGGTCCATCCACCTCACTGCAAATCACTCAATTTCATTTGTTTTTATGGCTCAGTAATATTACATTATATATATGTACCACATCTTCTTTATCCATTCATCTGTCAATGGGCATTTAGGTTGCTTCCATGTCCTGGCTATTGGAAATAGAGCTGCAATGCACATTGTGATACACGACTCTTTTTGAATTATGGTTTTCTCAGGGTATATGTCCAGTAGTGGGATTGCTGGGTCGTATGGTAGTTCTATCTTTAGTTTTTCAAGGAACCACCATGCTGTTCTCCATAGTGGGTGTATCAATTTACATTCCCACCAGCAGTGCAGGAGGGTTCCCTTTTCTCCACACCCTCTCCAGCATTTATTGTATGCATATTTTAAGTGAAAATTACCTAAGTTTTCAGTAAACACTGAGAATATTCACATTTGAAAGCAATCTATATTCCATGGTGTGTTAATTTTCATTAATAAGTAGAGTATTATACTCTAATTAATTTTGTAATTAAAAGAGTGGTATTTAAAATGTCAAATTTAAAAACATGAAATGCAGATTTCAAACAGAATGTATTATCATAATGCAAATCATTTGTCATTAACATAAGCTAACATGAATTTGCTGATGTTTATTTAAAGTAGGTACTTTAATTGTTGGAAAGAATATTCTCTATAGGGAGGGAAAGGATTTTGTGAAATGATGTAGAAAAATCCAAAGTAACTGTGTTACTGATTTCTCCTGAGAGATATGCCACTCAGGAGTTTATACTAGTGGCTTATTCTGAAGAGGTATAAGTCTTGCTTCTATGATTCTGGGCTCTCCTCCTAGTCTACCAGTCTTAGAAACCAATGAAGGGATGATTCCGCCAAGGCACACAATTATGTTTTCCCTGAATTAAAATATTTCTTGCCTCATTATGGTCAGTGCTCCTTACTGGATCTTTGGAAAGAGAATAAAATATATAGTATATGGCTATGACTATGGATTAGAAAGAGGGCTGATTTTTTCAATGAAGATCTGAATGAAATTTATATTTATGACAAATTTGGAGTACTTCATAGTATTGCTATGCTTAGAGGCAAAGATTATTGGAAGACAACTGCTACCCAATACAGGCAAGGCCACCAAAGTTCTTGTAAGTTGTTCTTATACAAGAATGCTATTATTTTCCTTCTCACTGTACTATAATGTAGGATTTGTTAGTGGTGAGAACTCAAAGGAAAATTAACTGAGCCATCACCTAGTGGTCTGGACTTGGACAGCAATGGCTTCATGATACTTTCTCTTGAGATTCAGTAGCAAGTTGTGACCTTGTGTTTTCTCTCACTGGGAAGGCAGTGAATCTATTTTTTGTTTGTTTGTTTGAATAAAAATTTCATGCTAAATGGGAAGTTTTTCTGAATTTGCATGTATGCTTTTTCCTGTTTATTAAAAAAAAAATCTCTTCCATTAGGGAGTTACCTTTCCTCCATTTTGCATGAATCATGAGGAAAGATAATTGCAGGACCCTAAAGTCAAAAATATATGTGTTGACTAGATTAGCCTATTTGTAATCTCTCACCTGGGACTGTAAATGGTGACCAGACACAGAAAATTTACCAAAGAAGCAGCATCTAATGTTAGAACCATACATAGATGATCCATGATTTCCTGCTGCTGAAATCCCTGGGTCTGACCTGTTTCCAGTTCTTAACTTCTGGTTAATCTCGTATTCCTCCAATCCTGTGATCACACCCTATATCCACTGAGGTTTTAATTTTGTTTGTGGAGCTAAATATTTTCTTTTTTAAAAAAATTATGTATTTTTATTTTTTATTGGAATATAGTTGCTTTACAATATTGTGTTATTTTATACTTTACAGCAAAGTGAATCAGTTATACGTATACATATGTCCCCTCTTTATCGGATTTCCTTCTCATATAAGTCACCACAGAGCATTGAGTAGAGTTCCCTGTGCTATACAGTAGGTTCTTATTATTTATCTATTCTATACATAGTATCAATAGTATATATATGTCAATCCCAATCTCCCAATATTTTCTTAATTTTGGTTCTTAGTTTAAATCTTTCAGCTCTAACTTCTGTGCTCAGAAAAAAAGAAAGGAATTAGACTCATAAAAACTGGACAAACCTTTAAAAGATTGAATGTTTATATTTAGCATAGAGTAAAATAGAAAAATTATAATGAGTAGCTTATAAATTCTAGCTACTACTGCAAGGATATTATTGTTTAGAATAAGGCGAAAGAAAAATAAATTGAGTCATTTTCAAGAAAACTTAAAGGAAATTATTAAATAGTACACCAGTATGATAAAACGTACATACTTATTAAACATGAATAAATGTGGAACACTTAGAAGATGATAAGAAAATGAGCCAAATATGAGAGTAATAGAGAAAGTGATCATCGGTGTATGTTTATATATGTGTGTGTATATATGGAGTCAAGCTCATGGAGAAAAAAATATTGACTGTGGCTACTTTTGGTTTGGATTTATGAATAATTTGTTTTCTTATTTGTGTATATGTGTAGAGAGAGACGATAGAGAAAGATATAAAAACATGCATAACATACACACACATACATAACACACACTTACATGCCAGCAGAAACACCAGGCCTCTGGGTCAGAGATCAGAGCTTCATTGACTCTGGCAGCACAGGGGAAAAATAATATTCTAGCATTGGTCCCTCACACCACAGGCAGCAGTGTGAGCCAGAGGGACAGTCTACACAGGTAGTGGGATTATACTGTAGGAGACTTGTGTGAATGTCAGCCCACTGATAGCGACGTTCTCAGCTAGGAATACATTAGGCACTCACCTGGACTCATAGTTACTCATAGGGAGCCCCACAGACATCCCCCCCACCACCACCACCACAAGGGCCAGTATTGTTTCTGGACCAAACCTTGTGGTTCTAATTTCACACCTCAGGAAAACTATCCTGAAACTTAGAAGAACAAGATTTATAAACCATAGGTCCTAAAGCGTACACAGCAAGCTCCAGGTCACATAGTGAGGTGGCGGGTAGAGAGAGAAGGGAGCTAGGGTGCTCTGCCTTTATTAGGGTCCAAGGGTGGGGTACCTAGGATTTCCCTGGATCATTCTTTATTGGTGAAATTTAAGGCAGTAGATTTGAAATTAGAGCACAGGAAGGAAGAAGTGAGGTCACTCAAGTGATCAAGTGGTCGGTCAGTTATCTAGGTTACCCAAGCTTTCTAAAGGGGAAATTCTGTGGGTGGGGACAGGCCAGTTCCTTATCTAGTTGTTTTACTAGTAGCTGCAACACACAGCTGTCAATATGCTTATTCTAGATGGATGTCTTTGAAATGGATGCCTCAGCAATCAAAAGCTTAATGTCAGGCACTTACATTACAATCAAAAAGCTTCATGTCAGGCATTTATACTAGAGACGCTTCCCAAAATATGAATCTGCAAGTCTATGTAGGAGTGGGACAGCTGTTTTCCCCTTTCTTCTAAGACAGACAGAGAAACCTTTACTCCCTACTATAAAGAAATTCTCCTTGGAAATAGAAAGGGGAAGATCCAGGATTCTTACATATTGGAATACAAATAAACATCCCCAGGTGAAGGATAAGACAAATATTTTAAATCTTTTATTAGTATGGTACATTTGGCATAATTAATGAGCTAATATCAATACATTATTAAATAAAGTCCATAGTTAATTCAGAGTTCCTCAGATTTTTCTTAATATCCTTTTTCTCGTTCAGTTTCCCAACTAAGATATCACATTGCATTTAGTTGTGTTTCCTTAGGCTCTTCTTGGTTTTGAATTTTTCAGACTTTCCTTGTTTTTGATGATTTTGATAGTTTTGAGGAAGTTTGTGTGGTGCTCCAAGGACAATGATGCTTCAAGGACAAAGGACGACCCTGCCTGAAAAAGTGTCAGCGTCACCCCCTACCGGACTCCTAATCGCTCTCCCCACCATGTTGTGATGGTTACGAAATTACTGAGCCCACCTGGGCAATGCCCATCTGGGCAAGGCACCTGTCCCACATAAGGAAAGGCATCTGGCCTGTCCCACTCCCACCCTATAGAAAGAAGGTATATGTGCCTCGACCAATCAGTAAATGAAAATTTCACCTCAGACCATTCCTTTGTTTTCTGGATATAAAAACTGATCAATAGCACATGTTCAGGCTCGACTCTCCCAGACTACTAGGAAGTTGGCCCGCTGTTCTGGCAGTGATACTTCCCTCTAATAAATTCTATCTTCTTTACATTCTGCCTTGTGTCTGGAAATTCTTTTCCAACCCACATTCAGACCACGACAGTTTGGACAAATATTTTATAAATTGTCCTTCAATTTGTATTTGTCTGATGTTTTTCTCATGATTAGATTGGGGTAATGTGTTTTGGGGAAGAAGGATACGTACACGTTGTCAACCTTTCCATTAGATCCTTTAACGTATTAATCCCAGTTGTTTTAAATTTCCTTACTAATAACCCTCATGTGTCATCTTGAGCTTGTTCTGACGATTGCTTTGTTTCCTCAGATTTTATTTCTTTCTTGCCTTTTGTCATGCTTGCAACTTTTTATTGAAAACCAGACATATTATCTGGGAAATTGGGAATAGGAAATGAGGTAAATAGGCCTTTAGTGTGAGGATTTAGGTTAATCTGGCTAAGAGTTGAGCTATGTTTGTTTGTTGCAGCTTTATGTACCAGAGGCTTCAAATTCTTTTGGTGTTTTTATATTGTCTTGACTCTGTGTGTGTCTGTGTGTGTGTGTGTATAAAATCTTTATAGAGAGTCTGTATTGTATACCCCTTTCAACTAAACCCACTATAATTACATTATACAGAAGCCCTATTTGTGTGGTGATAATGTGGTGGGGAAGAGGAGTATTCTATGATCTAATGATTAAGATTTAGCGTTTTAGAGGGTCTAGGTTTTAGTACTGTGACTTTCATAAGCATTTTTCTACTGATATAGTGTTTACCCTGTCTCCTACTTTCTTTCCTGGCTGAAAAAAGCTCCAAATCTATTTTCTTGAAGACTTGTTCCCCATTGACTATGCTGTTTTTTGACTCCTTTTTGGAAGCCCATGCTGGAGGGAGGTGGACTAGAGATCAATTCTCTTTTCCCAGCTGGAATAAGGTTTCATAATGTGCTCTGTCAAAGTATTTTCCCCTGGAAAATGGTCCTTCATTAATGGAGCAGGCTCTGGCTCTGTTTCACAATAGTTACTTCCCCTCTTCTCTTTCCAGAGCTAGGACAGAATAGTTCTCGGATTCTCATAGTGAGAATTCACAATTTGTGGGGTTTCTAGAAGAAAATCCACTAAAGCACAGGCCCCCTTAAGACTGTGGCCCCTTGAGTTTTTCACTCTTACACTAGTTCTCACTGAGCCTTCAACAACTCATGTAAGCACATAAACTCTTTTTCCACATCCTCTCATTTCACTTATCTGTTAATGTTTATAAACATTATAAAATATCTTATTATATGTGTACAAAAGATAAAAATATAAAGATCCTAATCCAAAATACACTCTTCAGAACAGTCCTCCTACTCTGATCCTGACCATGGATCAGTTCTTTGAAATGTTCAAAGTGGTTTCCATTGCATTTTATGAAAGAATTATCTTATTATCTGAATTCTGCATCACAAAAGGAAAGCCTGGAACAGACTCCACAAGCAAGAATTTTTCCATACAGAATAGTGATTCTCAATCTGACAGCACTGCAGAGTGACTAATTTCACTGATTATAAAGTAGAACTCACAGTGTTTATTAAACTTTTCAGGTTATTGAAATGTGCAAAAGGATTTAAAAATCAGTGCTGTCTTTGAAAGGTTGCCCTTGATCAAAATGTAAAATTTTGTGCTCCAAAGACACTAATAAGGATACGAAAAGAAAAACACAAGAGTGGGATAAGTATTTGCAAATCATATTTCTGATAAGGGACTTACATCCAGAATATAGAAAGAAGAGTTACAGTTCAATAATAAAAAACAAACAATCTAATTAAAAAGTGAGCAAAAGATTTGAATTGACTTTTCACCAGAGAAGATATAGGAATGGCCAATAAGTACATGAAAAGATACTCTACCTCCTTTGTCATTAGGGAAATGTATTTTAAAACCATAATGGGATAACACCTCACACTTACTAGACTGGCTATAATAAAAAGCACAAATGATAATAAAGTATTGGTAAGGATGGAGAGAATGAATCCTCATGCATCGCTGACTGGAATGTAAAATGTTTTGGAACACAGCTTGGCAATTTCTAAAATTGTTAAACATGCATTTACCCTATGACTCATCAATTCCACTCTTAGGTATCTACTCAAGAGAAATGAAAACATCTGTCCACACAAATACATACATGTGAATGTTCATAGCAGCCTTAGTCATAATAATAAAAAAGAAATAACCTAAAAATGCATCAACTGTGGATAATGGATAAACAAAATGTGATATATCCATGAAATAAAAGACTATTGAGCAATAAAAGAGCAAAGTATGGATGCATGCTACAAATGGAGAGAGAACCCCAAAAATATTGTTAAGTGACAGATGCCAGAAGCAAAAAAAATGTGTAATTTCATTTATATGAAATGTCTAGAAAAGGCAAATCTATTGAAGCCAAAATTAGGTTAGAGTTCCCTGGGCCATTAGTGGGAAAGAGTAATGACTATAAATGGCACAAGGAATCATTTCAGGGTGATGAAAATGTTCTAAAATTAGGTTGTAATTATGATTGCTCAACTCTAAATTTACCAAAAATAATTGTACACTTAACCTGGACAAATTTTATGATATGTAATTTGTATCCCCCAAAAGCTGTTATAAACACTGATACAGAATATGAGGAAAAGAGACAAATATTAAAATTTCACATTCAATAATAATCTGCATACCTGGAGAAAGCATAAAGTATAACATAAAGTTACTATGTATTTTGGGCATTCACATATTGAAATATCCATATATATAACAAAAGATACATCACTACTATCTTTTCACAATTGAAGATTAAATACGTAAGAAATTAACAACTCGCTTCCTCCATGTATGGCAAATACTGTACTTAGCAGAGGTAGATTCTGGAGCTATATAAAGCTACATCGAGCATCATGTCTGCTATGTCTAGTATGTGTCTTCACTATGATTTGGTTTCTTTATCTAGAAATTGGGGATACTAATGTTTTTTCCACTGTATTGTTTATAGTCAAAATGTAAGACTGAAATAAAAAGGCACTTAACACAGGTCCTAGAATATATGAGAAAATACTCCTCATAATATGTAGACTCATGAACATGTTCTAGCAGGCTGTATTGGTTTCCTGGGCTACCATAACAAATTATCACAAATTGTGAAGTTTAAAACAACAGAAATTCTTTCACAGACATGGAATCTAGAAGCCCTAAATCAAGCGGTGAGCAGGGCCATGCTGTCTCTAAAGATTCTAGGGCGGGATCCCTCCCTGCCTCCTTCTAGCTTCTGGTTGTTGTCAGCCATCCTCAGTGTTTATTGGCTTACAGCCACATCACTCCAAACTCTGCCTCTGTTGTTACACAGCCTTCTTCTCTCTGTGTCTTCACTTTGTCGTCCCTCTGTACATCTTTGTATCCAAATTTCACTGTTATTAAATAACCTTAGTTATTAGAATAGGGCTGGACCTAATCTCTTATGAACTATTTTAACTTGATTACATATGCAAAACCCTGATTTTCAAATTAGGTCACATTCACAGGTGCTGGGGGTTAGGACTAGAACATATTTTGTGGGGAGGGGATTCAATTCGAGCCATAAAACAGGTTAAGAAAACCAATTAGGTAAAACCTGACTTGGAAAACAAAATAGTACTAGGATCAGCTTAAATAAATAGTTTTATTGTGATCAAAATAATTTCCTATTGGGCTCCTTTGAAGTTAGCCTCTTATTAAATTTTTAAAAATATTTGAGTCATTAAGATTTTATTTATACATATATATATATTTCCTAAGGACTTGAATTTTTTGGTGCTGCATATCAGGAGATTCAAAAGTCTTTTTGTATAAAACAAGGTTTCCAGTATAACTTTTAAATTACTTACATTTATACAATACAGTTTCCTGAAAACATTTGAGAAGAGGATTTTAAAACAATTTAAATATGTTTAATTAGCAAAATGAAATATAAGAGGATTCAAATAATGTTAATTGGTACATGCCTTTAAGGAATATTTTACTGTTAGCTGGCAAGTAGATTGATTACAAATACATATGTAAGAGACAGTATAATTAATTTCACAGTCAGGAATTAATCTTGTTCCATGTTTAGTTTTTCAAAGTTCAATGTAAATTCTGTCAGGTCCCTAACATAACTTAGCTTACAGTTGACGAATTAAAATTAGAGTCATGGGAAATTTCATTCCAAATTACAGTGACCCTTGAACAACACAGGTTTGAACTGCTTGGGTCCACTTATATGCAGATATATTTCAATAAATACTTACTACGATACTGTAAAATCTGCAGTTGATTGAATCCACAGATGTGGAAATTCAGATATGGAGGGCCAACTGTAAAGTTATACCTGGATTTTCAACTCTGAAGAGGGAGTCAGTATCTTTAATCCTTGCATTGTTCAAGGGTCAGCTATAGAGAAAAATAGTATATTGTTTATTTCTTTTTGAGACATAAAATATGTAATTAGATTATTTATATGTATATTGCTACAAATTTGGCATTTTTATACATTTTCAAGGTAAATATATTAAGATCCACTTATGGAGATAAGCACATTTGCAAATAAACTGAGTTATTGTAAACTGAACTATGATAATTGCTGAAGTACATTACAAATTAGAAAGTTAAAAAACAATTTATAACCATAATGATGTTAAAACAATCCCTCATAGAGTTAAAAAAATTTTAAGTTAATATTTTCTTATTTGAAAAATGTTAAATATATTAACTTTACTTATGAGTCCTCCAATGAAGAATACTTGAAGCATTTGTGAACTTTTTTTTAAAACATCTTTATTGGAGTATAATTGCTTTACAATGGTGAGTTAGTTTCTGCTGTATAAGGAATAAAGACACAGATGTGAAATTTTTTATTCCATATCTACACTAGGTCTTCAAAATCACAACTGGTGAAATAGCTGACAACTTAGAAAGGGTTTAAACTTGTCTCACATTTTTTATTTTAGTTACAATATATACCTCAGTTTTTCAAGTGGCTGCTTTAAATCTGATAGACAAATGTTATTTATCTCCAGTAACTGTTGTGATCCTTGATAATGCTCTCCTCAGTCTGATGTTATTTGTCACATAATAAACTGATATATTTTTAATGAAATGCACTAGGGACAGACACTAAGACAAATCACCAGTGGCCTTAGAACTCCAATTTAACAGATATTCTCACTGCAGAGGTAGACAGACATCTGCATATGCTGTGCACGTGTGCACACACATGCACACACATACACGGGACTGAATTCATAGTTGTTAAAGGTAATGAGTTCATTCAAAAGGGACAGCTCTATTTTACCAGAGATACAGATAACTTTCAGTGGTGGTTTCAACAGATTGCCCCCAGATACTCCTGTTTTCATACACCTTTTATATATAACCTAGAATTGTTATTGATTCAGTAATCTTTTGGCAGAATTTGTGGTCTAAGGTCAAAATTGATGGCTTCTATTCCAAAAACATTATATCCTGGTGGATTCCTACATATCAATGTATGTAAGTTAATGCCATACAATTTATTGAGACTTCCTAAAATTCTGTACAAATCTCACTATGCAGGATGATATTTCTTTTATTTATTGCTAAATGTGTTTTTTAAATAATTGTGATTATATCAATTGTTTCAAAGTCAATGAAATCCATTTAGGTTTTTTAATGTAACATTACTAAAAAAAAAAAACTGGAACAGAAGATAGAAACAGATGCATACACATATGGACAACTGATTTGTGACAAGTGAGGTACTGGAAATAGCCTTGTCAATAAATATTTATGAGTAATTGGATTTTCATATAGAGAAATAAAAATAAGCCTGATGCCCTATCACACATTATACTGATTCAGTCACTATTTTGGAACTAGTTGCTCCAATTGAGCATATGCATATCTGTGAACCAGCACTTTCATTCCTACATATACACCCAACGGAAACACATGCACATGTGCACACACATATGAATCTTCATAGCTGCATTATTTATATTGACAATAATCCCATAATGAAATCCACCTAAATGGCCATCACTGTAAAATAGATACAAAATGAACTTGGAATTATACACAATTAAAATGAACAAAAAGCTACATTAAAGAATATATAGTATCAACATATATTTTTTATTTTAGTATTTATTTTACATTGGAGTATAGTTGATTTACAATGTTGTGTTAGTTTCAGGTATACAGCTAAGTGATTCAGTTACACATATACATATATCCATTCTTTTCAGATTCTATTTCCCATGTAGGTTATTACATAATATTGAGTAAATCTCCCTGTACTATACAGTAGGTCCTTGTTGATTACCTATTATATATATATAGTAGTGTGTATATGTTAATCCCAAACTCCTGATTTATCCCTTCCCCCCACATTTCCCCTTTGTTAGCCATAAGTTAGTTTTTGAAGTCTGTGAGTCTGTTTCTACTTTTTAAATAAGTTCATTTGCATCATTTTTGTTTAGATTCCACTTATTAGTAATATATAATATTTGTCTTTCTCTGACTTACTCCACTTAGTATGATAATTTCTAGGTCCATCCATGTTGCTGCAAATGGCATTATTCTTTTTTATGGTTAATATTCTATTGTATATATGTACCACATCTTCTTTACCCATTTATCTGTTTATGGACATTTAGGTTTCTTCCATGTCTTGGCTATTGTAAATAGTGCTGCAAATGAATATTGGGGTGCATGTATCCTTTCGAACCATGTTTTTCTCAGAATATATGCCCAGGAGTAGGATTGCTGGATCATATGGTAGCTCTATTTTTAGTTTTTTAAGGAACCTCCATACTGTTCTCCATAGTGGCGGTACTAATTTACATTCCCACCAACAGTGTAGGAGAATTCCCTTTTCTCCACACCCTCTCTAGGATTTATTGTTTGTAGACTACGTGATGATGGCCATTCTGACTGATGAGAGGTGATACTTCATCGTCGTTTTGATTTGCATGTTTCTAATAATTAGTGATGTTGAGCATCTTTTCGTGTGCTTTTTGGCCATCTGTATGTCTTACTTGGAGAAATGTCTATTTAGATCTTCTGCCCAGTTTTTGATTAGGTTGTTTGTGTCTTTGATATTGAGCTGTATGTGCTGTTTGTATATATTGGAGATTAATCCCTTGTCAGTCACTTCATATACAGATATTTTCTCCCATTCTGTGGCTTATATTTTTCTTTTGTTTATGGTTTCCTTTGCTGTGCAAAAGCTTTTAAGTTTAATTCGGTCCCATTTGTTTATTTTTGTTTTTATTTTCATTACTCTAGGAGGTGGATCCAAAAAGATATAGCTGCAATTTATGTAAAAGAGTGTTCTATGTTTTTCCTTTAAGAGTTTCATAGTATTTGGACTTACATTTAGCTCTTTAATCCATTTTGAGTTTATTTTTGTGTTTGGTGTTAGAGAATGTTCTAATTTCATTCTTTTAAATGTAGCTGTCCAGTTTTCCCAGCACCACCTATTGAAGAGACTGTCTTTTTTCCATTGTTTATTTTTGCCTCCTTTGTCATAGATGAATTGACCACAGGTGCATGGGTTTATTTCTGATCTTTCTATGCTGTTCCATTGATCTATATTTCTGTCTTTGTGCCAGTATCATACTGTTGTGATTACTGTAGCTTTGTAGTATTGTCTGAAGTCAGGAAGCCTGATTGCTCCAGCTCCACTTTTCTTCCCCAAGATTGCTTTGGCTATTCAGGGTCTTTTGTATTTCCATACAAACTTTAAAACTATTTGTTCTAGTTCTACGAAAAATGCCATTGGTAATTTGATAGGGATTGCATTGAATCTGTAGATTGCTTTGGGTAATATAGTCATTTTCACAATATTGATTCTTCCAATCGAAGAGTGTGGTATATCTTTCCATCTGTTTGTGTCATCTTTGATTTCCTTCATCAGTGTCTTATAGTTTTCTGAGTACGGGTCTTTTGCCTCCTTAGGTAGGTTTATTCCCCAGTATTTTATCCTTTTTGATGCAATGGTGAATGGGATTGTTTCCTTTATTTCTCTTTATGATCTTTCATTGTTAGTGTATCAGAATACAAGAAGTTTCTGTGTATTCATTTTGTATCCTGAAACTTTCTGTTAGCATCTTTAGGATTTTTTATGTATAGCATTATGTCATCTGCAAATAGTGACATTTGTCATAATATGGCCTTTACTATGTTGAGGTAGGGTCCCTCTATGCCCACTTTCTGGAGATTTTTTTTTTATCATAAATGGGTCCAACACATATTTTTAAATAAATATACAGAAAACAGTACAACCTATATTTTCAGTTTACATAAATATTGACATCAAACTTTTAAAACAAGACAGTACCTTTGAGTGTACCAAGGAGAGGAAAGTAGTGATTCCTTCAGAGTGTGAGAAGTGCTTCATGTATGCTGGAAATTTTCTAGAGGTTGGTCATACTTGATTTATTGTCTTTGATGGTGGTTCAACTTATGATATAATGAGCTGTAAATTTAATGTGTTCTTTGTGTTTTTAGTATAAAAGTTTCTTAAGCACATCAGTATGTTAATGAAATTTTAGCTGCTCTAGATAGAATTAAAATCTTAAAAATAGTTTTTGTTATTAACCCAATTGATTTTTTCATTGTATGCTGTTTTGCCATACTTAAATTCAAATTTAAAATTATTTTTATGCTATAAAATGTTTTATCATATGTCATTTATCTCATAAAGGAAATTTATTATGATAAAAATATAGACCCTGCCAATTAAAATGCTTCTAAAAATTCAGAATGTGATGCCAATGATAAAGTACCTATACAGTAGACCATAATAAAATAAATGCATTCAGAAACCATTCTTGGGCTTCCCTGGTGGCGCAGTGTTTGAGAGTCCGCCTGCCGATGCAGGGGACGCGGGTTCGTGCCCCGGTCTGGGAAGATCCCACATACCGCGGAGCGGCTGGGCCCGTGAGTCATGGCCGCTGAGCCTGCTTGTCCGGAGCCTGTGCTCCGCAACGGGAGAGGCCACAGAGGTGAGAGCCCCGTGTACCACACAAAAACAAACAAACAAACAAACAAAAAACAAAAAAACCCATTCTTTATACATGTAGAAATGAAGAAATGGCATGCAGAACAGCTGAGTATTTTATTTGACTCTAACAACTGTGTACTTACGATAACTAAAAGAAAATTTCACAAACTACAGATGCATATGCTAAAATCATTCTATAGAAATTTCAATTCAAATTGGCATAAGTTCAATTAAACATTATAAAATACACATATAAATCTTAAAGATAAATGATCTTCATTTCTTGTTAGGTCAATGCATATGTCCACTTAAAAATAATCAAAAGAATGATCTGAATTAATTAATCAAATTAGAGCCATTTGATTTACTCAGGATTTATCAGTAAGATAAAGTTTTTGCTTTAGTTTTATAGAATCATCCTGTTTTAAATCTAAAAGATATCTTAAAGCTCAGACAGTCTAAGTCTCACTTTACAGATGTACAAATTTAAAACTTTTGAAGTCAGAGAATAGAGGCATAGTAGCAAGAGACGGCAATTTATATTCTTGTGAATGTAACCAAAAAAACACTGTTGTTTTTATATACAACCATCTTTCTCAAATGATATTACACACACACAAACACACACACACAGATAAAAACATACACAAATAAAATTCAAAAATTAATAGTAAACATTAAAATTTTAGTCAAATGCATTTGAGAAATCTGCATTCTGCAGCATCCTCCTAAAGATTAACAGTATATATTAACAGTTATTAGTAGTTATTAACTAGATCCATTAAGTTATTAATGGATCATACAGTAGAAATTCATGGATATAAAAGGATCACAAAATATAAAATAATGTAATACAAAAAATTTTTAAATGATTAATCTAGATATTCCCAAGGTTATTTGGCCAGAAAACACACTCCTCCCCGTGCCCTATAACCCTTACCAAAGGAGTGCTGAAAATGAATTCTTATAGTTTTTTATTGATTGGGCAGAGATGCAATGGTAGGAAACTTCTAGCCAGGCCATTGAGGTTTCTCCACCCCACTTTAAGGAGAATGGATAGGGGCAGGGTGGTCCAAAAAGAGACGGAGGCAATAATTTGCTTCTCTATCTGCCAAGTAAAATTTGAAATTCTACAAGTAAATTCTCTATCTGGAAATTACAAGCCCCTAGAATAGTGCCTACTTCAGGATTACAGTTTAAAATCTCCATTTGTTATTACTCCCTTTAGAGATAATTTTCTGTAGTTTGCCCTGGTTATTCAAGTAAAGTTGAAACTTTGGACTGCTCTGCTATATTTTTATAAAGTAAAGACCTTTCATGGGATATTTCTTTCATGGGAGGAAGATGTGAATATGCTTTGTAAATTTAAAAGTGCTGAACAAATGTATGCATCCATTACTCCATGATCCATTCAACAATTTATTACTGAGTACCTAATCTCTACATAAGCTTTCAGTTCCAAGAAGGAAATAAAAAAAGATTCCTGTCCCCAAGGAACTAGAACATGGAAGAGGATGTTTGTAAGTAAAAATAAATGATATTCATTTTGAACTCTTATGTAATACAACGAAAGAAATGCTGTAGGAAAACAATTTAAAAAGTCAAAGAGTAACTGCATAGAGGGAGAGAAAAGTGGGTGAAGGAACATTCACAGAAAAAGGTTATTTTCTTTTATTTTACTGCTTCCCCCTTTTTCACGAGTCTTAATATAAGAACAAGTGTCTGAAAGGAGAAAGAAGTGATATATTGTATTCAGGCACCACAGACTTTTATCAATACATGAAGGCACAAAAGAATATACCTTTTTCAGGGAACTATTATTTTTTATGTTTATATAAGAAAAATAATTCTACCACTCTCACCATACTTATTCATTCTCTTGAAAAAAAAAGTCTTAGAACAAACTGTGTCAGCATTAGACATGAAAAGAAGAAAACTAAAAGTGAAGTGAAGAAGTAGGAAGGTAATAAAAATATTTCACCTAGTTGCATCTATTAAAGATGATCATATTGGATGATTATATTGAATCCTGCCTTGATTTATATTTTATAAATAATAAAGATTTTCTGGATTAAGATAAATTTATACTTGGATGTGTGAATATTTTCTGAAAAAAATAGTCAATTATCAAAGGTAAGCTAAATTAATAGCACTAAGTAACAAAATTTGCAGAGTATATTATAAAGATATTCCCACTAGTCTTTTTTCATTCTTTACTTTTTATTTTTCTGTGGTAAGAACACTTAACATGAGATCTACCCTTTTAACACATTTTTAAGTGTACAATACAGTATTGTTAACTATTGTGGACAATATTGTTCAGCAAATTTCTAGAACATATTCATCTTGTATAATTGGAACTCTATAGCCTTTAATTAGCAATTCCTCATTTCCCCCTCCTCCCATCTCGGGAAATCACTATCCTATTTTCTTTTTTTATGAGTTTGACTATTTTAGATACATCATATAAGTGAAATAATTCAGTATTTGTCCTTCCGTGACTGGCATATTTCATTTAGCATAATGTCCTCAAGGTTCATCAATATTGTCACATAGTACAGTATTTCTTTTTTTAAGGTTGAATAATAGTTTACTGTATGTATATACCACATTTTATTTATCCATTCATTCATCAGTGGTCATTTTTTGTTTGTTTGTTTCCACATCTTAGCTATTGTATATAGTGCCTCAATGAACATAGGAGTGTTAATATCTCTTCAGTATCCTGATTTCAGTTCTTTTGGATACTCAGAATTTGGGTTGATGGATCATATAATAGTTCTATTTTTAATTTTTTGAGGAATCAGTGCTGTTTTGTATAGTTTTTGTAACATTTTACATTTCCACCAATAGTGTACAAAGGTTCCTTTTCTTCACATCCTTGTCAACACTCATCATTTCATCTTTTGGTTTTTTGATAATGGCAATCCAAACAAGGGTGAGATGGTATCTCATTGTAGTTTTGACTTGTATTTTCCTGAAGATTAGGGGATTGAGCCTTTTATCATATACCTGTTTGCCATTTGTATATCTTCTTCATAAAAATGTCTATTCAAGTCATTAGCCCATTTTGTAATCATGTTATTAGTTTTTTTTTTATTAGGTCATAGGCTTTTCTTATATATTTTGGAAATTAACCCCTTATCAGATGTATATGGCCTGTGAATATTTTCTTCCATTCTATAGTTTGCTTTTTCAGTCTGTTGATTGTTTTCCTTTGCTGTGCAGAAGTGTTTTAGTTTACACCCCATTTGTTTACTTTGCTTTTGTTGCCTGTGCTTTTGATATCATATCCATGAAATCATTGCCAAGACCGTTGTCATGAAGATTTATTCCTGTAATTTCTTCTAGGATTATAGTTTCAGATATTATATTTTAAGTCTTTAATGCATTTTGAGTTGATTTTTGTGTATGATATAAGATAAAGGTCTAATTTTATTGTTTTGCATGTGAAAACCAGTTTTCTCAACACCAGTTGAAGAGATAGACTTTTCTCCCTTGCATCTTGGAACCCTTGTCAAAGATCTGTTGACTATATACACAAGTTTATTTCAGGGTTCTCTGTTTTGTTCCGTTGATTATATATCTATCTTTGTGCAAGTATCATACTATTTTAATTACTGTACCTTTGTAATATGTTTTGAAATCAAGAATGGTTATATCTCTAGCTTTGTTTTTCTTTCTAAAGACTGTTTTGGCTATTCAGGTACCTTTGGTGTTTTATATAAATTTTAGGAAGGTTTTTCCCCTAGTTTTTCAAAAAATAACACTGAGATTTTGATAGAGATCGCATTAAATCTGTAGATCACTTTGTGTAGTATGCATATTTTAACAATATTAAGTCTTCTAATCCAGGGACATAAGTTTTTCCATTTCATTATATCTTTGATTTCTTTCATTTTTTATAGTTTTCAGTGTACAACTCATTATCTCCTTAGTTTATTCCTAAGTATTTTATTCTTTTTTGATGCTGTCATAAATGAAGTTGTTTCCATAATTTCCTTTTCAGGTAGTTTTCTGCCAGTATATAAAAATGCAACTAATGTTTTTATGTTCATTTTGTATCCTGCAACTTAAATGAATTTGTCTACGAGTTATAAAGTCTTTTGGTAGAGTGTTTAGGGTTTTCTGCATATAAGATCATGTCATCTGCACATAAAGACAATATTACTTTCTCCTTTCTGGTTTAAATGCCTGTTATTTCTTTTTCTTGCCTCATTGCTTTAGCTAGTACTTCAGTATACTTTGAATAGAAGTGACTAAAATGGGCATCCTTGCCTTGTACCTGACCTTAGGAGAAAAGGTACTGTACAAAAAGAAAACACTAGGCTACTACCCATGAGGAATATAGTTGCAAAAATCTTCAACCAAAACTAGTAACCTGTACTCAACAGCACATTAAACGGATTATATACCATTACCAAGTGAGATTTATTCCTGGATGCAAGGATGGTTCACCATACAAAATCAATTAATGTGATATGCCACATTAACACAATGAAGGATTAAAAAATTGCATGATCATTTCAGTGGATGCAGAAAAATAACTGATAAAATTCAGTACCCTTTCATGATGAAAACTCTCAATAAACTAAGAATAGAGGAAAATTATCTCAACATAATGAAGGCCATATATGAAAAGCCCACAGCTAACCTTGTATTCAAGTGTGAAAAACTACTCTTTTCTCTTAAGAATAAAAAATAACTTTGAATTAAGAAAATACATATATATTTGTTAATTCTTTTTCAATAATTATTATTTTGCCTAAATCTGTTTTATCTGAAATAGGTATTAAAGCACTTTTACTGCAGAGAATACTAGAACATATTTTACATGAGATTATGATTAATTAATCACAACTCTCTTCTACAAAGAACTCAAAGGTGCTCTTTTTTGTGAACTGAAACAAATGAGTAATTATTATAGTATTATAGTTTTCTGAGCAGAGTATATATTTGAAAATATTTGAAAATAATTTTATTTGAGAACTCTAAGGATGAGAAGAAAAACTCTTATCCAAGGAATCACAGAATTCATTGAATGAAAAATATTATGGTTTACTTAAAATAATTTATTAGAACAAGCAAAAACAACAATTAAAAGAATTAATGTGGGGCTTCCCTGGTGGCGCAGTGGTTGAGAGTCCGCCTGCCAATGCAGGGGATGCGGGTTCATGCCCCGGTCTGGGAAGATCCCACATGCCACAGAGCGGCTGGGCCCGTGAGCCATGGCCGCTGAGCCTGCGCGTCTGGAGCCTGTGCTCTGCAACGGGAGAGGCCACAACAGTGAGAGGCCCGTGTATCTTTAAACAAAACAAAACAAAACAAAATGAAAAGAATTAATGTGATATCAACTTTTTAAAAATATTTGAAACAAAATAATATATATTTTTTACTGTGACAATCCTTGACAATTCCAACTTCCCACAAAAAATTTTAAAGGGTCTTGATGCTGAAATACTAACATGACTAGGTTACCCTAGGAACACAACAAACAAATGACTTAGAATTATTCAAAATGTTTCACTTATAGACTATGATCTTATAATTAACAGTATGCTTTGCATGGAGTTATCCGGAATCTACATTTTTCTCCAGATAAATTTTGAATTTGTATTATGTGTACTCACATATATTAAAACAATAATACCTAATATAGGTGATAACATAATAGAAAATATATATCATTTATTCCTCATAAAAGTCCAAGAAGTAATATTAGTTGAGTGAATTTACAAAAGAGGAAATTTGCAATCAGAGAATTTAAATATCTTATCCAAGATGTATGTGGTCAAAGAAAAATAAAATTTCAGATATTTTAATCTCAAAATTTTAATTTTTCCTCACTATGTCAAGTTTCAAAAGTCACTATTTGGAATCAGTGGCAAGTACAAAAAATGAACAGAATTGTTGTAGATCCTAAGTAATAAGGAAAGAATGAATTTTATACACAAAAATAGGACAGTGTACTTAGCCTACTGGGCATTCTGAAACCTCTTCAACTTATGAATCACAGGTGATAAACAGTTTAGCCCAATGAAAGGATGGAGGAGGACCCTTGTAAACGTGTCACATAACTGGCACAGAGTGCTAATGGAGCACTTCTTCCAAAAACTTTAGTTTGCTTTCTTCTACACCACTGGTCCTGAATACTTTTCCTTTCCATCCACAGGATTTCTGCTGCAATAATCAACATGTTCCTCTCTGTCCCAGGAAAACAATCCCCATGTGGTGGTGTGAACAGCCAGGGAGATAGGAAGATAAGACAGTACCCTCAGAGTACACACTTCATGAAATACTTATATTTGAGGAAACTGATCGAAACTTCAATTAAAAAAATCATTTAAGGAATTTCAAGTCCAGCACAAACACACAAAAAACAAAGAGGCTTTCTGCATCTAATATTAAAACCATATTTGCAAATAAATTGAAGGAAAGAAATAGTGTTAGAAATTGAGGTGAATGACATTTCATAAAACAGAAAAAAATAGGTTAAAATTATGAGGGCACATATAAGAGACTGAAGACTAATGTTAATAAATTAATATTTAAATAGCATAAGTTTAAGAAAAAGAAGAAATAGTTGACCAAATGATAGAAGTAAATGTTCCTGAAGTTAAAAAAAAAAAAAAAAAAAAAAAAAAAAAGGCCTGAATTTTCCAAATGAAAGGGTTTACTGCTTTTCAGGCTGGATTGATAATAGTAACAAAATAATAAGAAGAATATCAACAGTTACAATAATGATTTTTTTATAGAATATACTTTTATAGAACTTACTATGTATCAAGCACAGCTCTAAGTATTTTCCATATACTAACTCACTTAACGTATGTCCAGGATTGGGATTGCAGGATTGTGGTAACTCTATTTTTATTTCTTTAAGGAACCTCCATACTGTTTTACATAGTGACTGTACTAATTTACATTCCCACTAACAGTGAAGGAGGGTTCCTTTTTCTACACAACCTCTCCAACATTTATTATTTTTAGACTTTTTGGTGATGGCCATTCTGACTAGAGTGAGGTGATACCTCAATGTAGCTTTGATTTGCATTCCTCTAATAATTAGCGATGTTGAGCATTTTTTCACGTGCCTGATGTTCAAATGTATGTCTTCTTTGGAGAAATGTCTGTTTAGGTCTTCTGCCCATTTTTTAATTAGGTCGTCTGATTCTTTGATATTGAGATGTGTGATATTTGGTATATTTTGGAAATTAATCCCTTGTCATTTGCATCGTTTTTAAATATTTTCTCCCATTGTAATCCCACTCCTGAGCATATATCTGGAGAAAACTCAAATTCAAAAAGATACATATACCCCAATGTTCATAGCAGCACTATTTATAATATTCAAGACATGGAAGGAACCTAAATGTACATCAACAGATAAACGGATAAAAAAGATGTGCTATATATATATATTTTCTTGAGACAAATCTTCAAGATAAGGAGAGTTTAATTTCTATGGTTATAGCAGTTTTATCTTGTTCAGAAGACAAAGTTTAGTAATCCTAGGAAACAAAAAGTTTTTTGTGGCCAGCTCTTGGTGAAAAATATAAATTTCTCTCCAGTTTATTTGCTTTTTTTCCCCTAAATTTACATGTTTAAATGAGCACTTCTCCCTTCCACTCACCAACTGAATACCGAAAATGTTATTTAAAATTTCATATATTTCATTAATATGTGTACAAAACAGAACATTTTTATTTAAAAAATTGATTCAAAATTTAAAATGTACACTAAATTCTCATTTTTAAAATAATTTGATAAAACTTATGTGAAAATGAAGAAGATAAGAAATTGGAATTTTTCTTTTTTAAATTATGTTCATTTAATATAGGTTATGAATGCTTTCAAAATTTGGATATGTGATAACTATACTTGGAGCTATGTTATGAAATTCTATTCCTGCTGACCTGGTCATTTTCCATGCCTTCTATACAATTATATTAAAAGACAGTCAATCTCAAAGACTGAGATAAAGATTTCTCTCAACATTGCTCTGGGACAAGAATTATATTAGAGACTAAAGATAAAGTGTTAGTTATCTTTAGTTAGTTAGATAAAATTCCAGAGTTTTAACTTCCAAAAAGAATACTGAAATTAAATTTTTCTTTAAAAATAAAAATGTAGATTAATTGGCTAGAATACCACCATTTCTTCCCTTATAAGTATGCATGAAATACAGCCATCTTTTTATTTAGAGGGGGAAAAATACAAAAGTCAGCATCTTGTCTGACTCATCTCCCCTACTCTTTTTGCTTCACTCACCTTGGCCTCAGCATTCTACTGCAGGCAAGGCACAGTGTAGGTTCCCTTGTGACATCACCTAGAGTAAAAATGATTGATGGGCAAGGAGAACACTCTGTTTTGAAAACTAAATTTCCTAAAAGTTTGAATTTAGTGGAGAATAAATGAAAAACAAAGACAAAAGGACAGAAAGACCATCGGGCTAACAGGTGTCATTTAATGTTTCAATTTCTGTCTTTTTCTCATTTACCAATTCAGAGTAGACATTCACTGTTGGTGTCCTCCCGTGGGGTTTGCCTATCCTTTTTATGGTGTTTTACCTGCTTTTTACTTCCTGTTTTCATCAAGAGTTTGTAAATTGTTTCTCAGTGTGTTGTCTTTTATTTTCATGTATGGTTTTCTCAATATTCTGCCTATTAATTCTTCTATATTAAGGCCTCTCACAGTGAGAATGTGAAATAGGTGTCTGATCAGTCTCTATTTTAATTGGAAGAACTCTTTAACCACTTTCTGAAACCTCCTACCATCACGGAATATTCTTTTTACTATTGGATAATAGCATCGGTTTTCTATTCCCATTCTTTATTCAACCATTTCGTTTCAGACAGACATTCTAAATTTTATTTTTTGTAATGTGTTTAAACATTAAAATGGAAGGTAAAATGTATCTGCCCTGCTGCATAGACTCAATTGTATTCTTTTGACATTAATTACATTTTACATGACCACAAACACATACTGTACTCAGAATGTGCTTCTTTGAGCTTTCTTTCATAGAAGGTAATTATAAAATAATGAAATTTAAATGAAGCATAGTCAATTTAAGTATGCAATGTGTGAAAAATTTTAAAAAAATAGAAGATAGAGTCGTTTGTCTCTTTACTGACTACCTCCTGTGGATATAGATGGATGTTTGTTCTAGTTTTTCAGGTACTCTTATTTCCAATTTATATTCTCAGTGATAAAGATGGTACACACACACGCTCATCACTAATTACAAAATAAATTACATTAAGCAAATATTTACTGTGTGCTTTGTATGTGAGGGAAAATAATAGAAAGAAAATAATTTGTTTAGATAGAAGGTATTAGCTTCATTCTTAATTTGACTAGGTCAAATCTCACCATGGGTATATCATAAATGCACCCAGGTGAGGATTTTATAAGTTGGAAGATTCAGCATTATAAAAATGTGAATATCCTCCCAAGCTGATCTATAATTAATTCAATCCTAGTCAAAATTGTACAGCAATGATAAAAACATTTTTGGTCGAAATTAATAAATTCTAAATTTTACATGGACAATAAAGTTTCAAAGAATAGCCAAGAAAATCTTAAAGAAAAATCAAGTGGGAATATTTACACAAACAGGTATCAAGGTTATAATAAAACTGTGACAAGACAGTGTAGTATGAATGTAAAGATAGATAAATAGACAAATGGAATATAACTGAAACAAATGCAAAGATATAAAGCTGTAATTTAAGAATAAGTTCAAGGTAAAAGAAAAGGTTTTCATTAAATTAATTAGAATCAATCTGGATATGAATATGGGAGAAAATAAATGTTGACCCCTAAATAATACCATATCAAAAAAAATTGAATATTTTAGATCTAGATGTGAAAGACAAAACCATATAGCTTTTAGAAATAACAAGAGACTACCTAATGAGCTTTGTTTGGGTTAATATACTTTGAAAAGGAAATACACACATATGCACACACATACTAACAATAAAGGGAAATAGTGATAAATTGAACTTCATTACAATTCAGAGTTTCTGTTCACCAAAATATCACCATTAAGAAATGGAAAATTCAAACCAAGACTGGAAGAAGATATTTGCATTACATATGTGTGACAGAGACCTCACAAACAGATTACATTAAAAGAACAAAACTTTTACTAATTAATACAAAAAAGCAGGCAGTCGTTTTTCATTAATGGGCAAAAGTTTTCAACAGAAACTTTAAAAGATATGTAAGTGGTAAACTAACATTTGAAAAAATGTTTAACAGCGTTAGTCACCAGAGATGTGCAAAATAATGTCCAATACCTTTTTAACATTACTCTCTTTATATATACATATTTTACTATTCTGAAAGCAAACATGTTTCTGGTTCAAGGCAGAGTATCATCACTTACAACAATAACCACATCATTTCTCCACACTCCTCTCTCCCCATTCAAGATAGTGCAATGACAGTCAGTTAATGATAGTACAATGACTGTATACCTGTGCATACAGTAAGGGAGTATCATAAACAAAAGGAGAGGAACCCCATAATTATCAGTCTGGGAGTTTCAATAGCCTACATGCTATCTTCCCTCCTCTCCTAGAAAAGGAGAATAAGCTGTCTTTGTCATGTTTTAGTCAATCGAAATTGAAGAACATAGTTCAACCAAACAGGGGACAAGGAGAATGAAATCACAATTTGGCCCTATCATTATATCAATTTCTTTGCTCAGCAAGCTGTGCTTATAAAAAAAAAAAGAATGAAAATGTTCATATAGCACTGTTTCACTGACAGTACCACAGTGATGTTGCTAAACACCCATGAGGATGAATGAAATTATAAAAACAAAACAAAAAAACCTTGCTGTTAATTAGTGTTATCAAGGATGTGAAGTAATTGAGACTGTTGTTCTGCTGCTAGACCAGAAATTATTACAATCAATCTGGAGAACTCTTTGGCAGTACCCACTAAAGATATTACAACTTTAGAATTCCCAATTAAAATAATGTGTATATATGTTTATCAAAAACATACACTAGAATATTCATAGAAGTATTATTTTTAGTAGCCCTAAATTGGAAAGGGCCCAGATACCCATCAATAGTAGCATGGTTACCTAAATTGTGGTCTAGTCATACAATAAAATTTTCTAAAATAATGCAAGTGCATGAACTGCTGCTAAAGATAAAAATATGAAGGAATCTCAGAAATATTATTTTGGTGTATAAGTACTCTGTTTTTGTGCCAGTACCATACTGTTTTGATTACTATAGCTTTGTAATATAGTCTGAAGTCAGGGAGCTTGGTGATTCCTCCAGCTCTGTTCTTTCTCAAGATTGTTTTGGCTATTCTAGGTCTTTTGTGTTTCCATACAAATTTTAAAATTATTTGTTATAGTTCTGTGAAAAATGCCATTGGTATTTTGATCGGGATTGCACTGAATCTGTAGATTGCCTTGGGTAGTATGGTCATTTTCACAATATTGATTCTTCCAATCCAAGAACACAGTATATCTTTCCATCTGTTTGTGTCATCTTCAGTTTCTTTCATCAGTGTCATAGTTTTCCAAGTACAGGTATTTTGCCTCATTAGATAGGTTTATTCCTAGGTATTTTATTATTTTTGATGTGATAGTAAATGGGAGTCTTTCCTTGATTTCTCTTTCTGATAGCTCATTGTTAGTGTATAGAAATGCAACAGATTTATTAATTTTGAATTCTGCAACTTCACTGAGTTCATTGATGAGCTCTAGTAGTTTCTGGTGGCATCTTTAGGATTTTCTCTATATAGTATTTTATCACGTGCAAACAGTGACAGTTTTACTTCTTTTCCAATTTGGATTCCCTTTATTTCTTTTTCTTGCATTTTATTGCAGCAACATGTGAACTTGGAGGGCATTATGCTAAGTTAAATAAGTCAGACAGAGAAAGACAAATACTGTATGATATCACTTATATGAGGAATCTAAAAACAAACTAGTGAATATAATAGAAAAGAAGCAGACTCACAAATATAGAGAAAAAACTAGTGGTTACCAGTGGGGAGAGGGAAGCAGGGTGGGGTAATACAGGGGTAGGGGAGTAAGAAATACAAACTATTAGGTATAAAGTAAGCTACAAGGATATATTGTACAACACAGGGAATATAGCCAATATTTTATAATAACTATAAGTGGAGTATAACCTTTAAAAATTGTGAATCACTATATTGTACACCTGTAAGTAATATAATATTGTACAGCAGCTATACATCAATTTAAAAACACATTTTAAAAAAAGAACCAATATCATGGTAGTTTAATGTGCCATTGATCTTTATACCTAAAACTAAGGATATTTTGCTTATAAAATGAAGTATTATGCAACCATTGAAATAAGGAAAAAAGTGTACTGGCATAAAAATATTTTCAAGATATGCGTTATAAAGTGAGAAAATTTAAATGAATGGTATGCATAGTCTGACATGAGCAAATAAAATATACAGTATGATTTGAGAATTATATGTATACCTCATGCATTATCATTCTTTATGCAAAGGTGGTGTTTAGAAGGATAAGCACAGGAAATTTTTAAAAGGCAGTATGGTGTAGTGCCTGGAATTGTGGCCTTGAGAGTCACAACATCTGGGTTTAAACAATTTAACAACTACTCACTGTGTAAAATAACAATGTTTCAAATATTATTGTACTAGTTACTTTAACTCTTAATTGCTTGGTTTAAACATAGATATTGGGAGTAATAATATTTAACATTGGCACAAGTTATTTTGGTTTTTTGCTGAAGAGGCTAAAATATAGGATAGTGTCTGATAAGTTATAAGTTGATATAATTTTTATATTATAAATTATACTGATTATATGTATTTTATGTAACAATTATTATTACTGTTATATTAACAATAACAATCCCTTGGGAAGGAAGTTAATTGAGCCAGGACAAAAAAAATCTAAGTGTCATATGCAGGATTTAATGATCAGAGTAGCAGAACTACAGAGAATGTTGAATTTTCAACTGTGCCATGTCTATTATGCCAAGGTAAAGAGTATGATTGAAAAAGACAATGTCTCTCAGACCTGAGATGAGAACTTGGAAACCAGTTCACAGAATCCCCCAAACCTTTTGAATATACTGAAGTAGTCCACTTTTCCCCATTAGAAGCTAGCATTCTCCTTACCTGAACATGATGCATAGGGCAATTACTTGTTTCTCTCTCAGAATATATATTCACAACCTGCCTGGAAAATCAGCAACTTGGAATATGTAACAGAGTAATCTATTTTAAAAAGAACTAGGCTTGCCAAGGGAGGAAAGGACCTATACATTCAAGGAGTTGCAGAACCTAGCTAAGTGTAAATGGACACTTGGACAATGGCAAATGGTTGACTGGTTGATCAGAGTCTTGGAATGAAAAACAATAGTAGTTGAGAACAGGAGGTCTTGGGATGAGACATATGGATTGACATGTGAGAAGGCATGTAGTATTGATATAAAGGTATTTGTGTTGCCCATGAATGACCAACAGCAAGCACCTACTAAAGAAGGAACACTGTGTTACCAAGTAAACAGAATAACTCATCCAGCTGATGTCAGCCGTCCCCTTTGCCTTTGTATTTATTGTGCTTACCCACCCCAGTTCTACAAAAATGGACTCATAGATGGAGTAGCCACAGTACTAGAAATGGGCATTATGCCTGGGTCCCAATCCCATGGGAACCCACATAGACAAATTGATACAGATATTGCTCAGTGTTCAACATGCCAGTAAAATAGACCAAAACTATGCCCCAAATATGGCATCATGTCTCAAAGGGACCAATCAGTCTTTGGGTGGCATATTGGACGCAGAATCCTTCCAACATGGAGATGGCAGAAATCCATCTTCACTGGAATAAACACATATTTCACATTATCCTTTCCTTTTTTTGATTACAGGACCTTGGGCAGCACCACTCTATGAAGCCTAGAGTGTTTGCTCCATCACAGTAAGATCTGACTGTTCCCAAAAATACTCCTTTATAAATCTGCTGCATACAAATATCTGTCATCAAGTTTGTTTCCCTGGGAACTTGCCCCAATACAATACCCTTAAGTACATAATATTAAAACTGTCAAGAAACAAAGGCAAACAGAAATTTTAAAAGCCACTACAGAAGTAAACAAACAGAAACAAACAAAAAACCCAACTCTTATCTTCAAAGTAGGAATAAGACTGACAGCTAACTTCCAAACAGGAAAGATGGAAGGCAAAAATAAATGAAACATCTTTAAAGTGCTGAAAGGAAATCTGTCAGTGTAGACTATCACACCCAGAGAAAATAATATTCAATTGTAAAGATGAAATAAAGTCATTTTCAGGAAAACATAAACTGAGGAATTTGTTGCCAGCAATCTTCACTAAAAGAAAAACAAATAAATAAATATAGGAAGTTGCTCTGGAATAAGAACAATGATCCCAGGCAGAAGCCTGAATGTGCAACAGAAAAAGATACTGGAAAAAGAGCTTAGCAGGATAAATATGGTATAATAAAAAGGAGTAATACAAAAGAAGGCAAAAAGGAGGAAAAAAACAAACAAATTCAAAATCATAGATATTTTTAACAATAAATGGTAGTTTAACATTCCTCTGTGTTTTGGATTTTCTTTCTTAGTGTGTGAAGATTGGGAGGGAGTCAATAAGTTCACATTAGGAGAACATTAAAGTATTTTCAATTACTGAGAATTTTGGAATAAGGGTTACCAAAATTAAGAGTGGAAATAAATTTCACTGTCCCTATGTCAAAATTCTTAAGGAATGAGGAATATGAGTTTTAAGTTTCAAAATAATTCATGGAATAGGACATTTTGACATAATAAAATGGATACAGGAAATGCTAAGTCAGGAGTATGATTTCTATAACTGAAATAATTAAATGACAGAGATAGAAGACCATGAAAAGAAACACTCTATAACTGTGGGAGAATTAAATGAACATTAAACACAAAAGAAGTCCACAATGAGGTAAGAGGCTTGAACCAGAAGGTAAAATCATTTTCTTTTGTCTTGATATGAAAAACAATGGCAGCTGGATAAAATTGTAACTAGTGAATTAGTTAAGTTAGATTCTGGCAAAAACTTATTGACCCTGTACAAACACTGAAAATCAATTGCAAGTTCATGAATAAAATTTGGTGTAGCAATGGTTTCTAGCATATGATACTGAGTGAAAGGATTTTTAAAGTTTTTCTTTAAAATATAATACTGATTGCAGAGGAACTTCAGTGTAGACTGATCTCAGAAAATCTCTATTCCAGATAACAATATGAATAGCCTCCCTTATTTCACCATGCCCACAAAGGAGAATGAAGCAAGACTAATAAAGGTAGTTAATGATATTACCCTCCTTATAGTGGCTTTTCACATATTTATAGACAGTATTATGCAGAAAGCATAGATAGATAGAAAAATAATTCCCTCTTCATAAGAAAGCATAGAGAGTAATGATCTCCCAGGAGAAAATGATCTTTATTAGAAAAATAGCTTTGCAAACAAAATTATGCCCTCTGTCCATGGGTAAAAATTCCTTACCCTAAGAAGTAAATTCACAAAAATCATGAAAATAGACTCTACATTTTTTCCACAGCAGAATTTAAAATATTCTGAGGAAATTCATAATAACTATGGTAGAGGTTACCAGTGCTCACTTCTTAAGGTAACAACCACACTACATTTCTCATTCTTGAATCAAAATGACTACGTGACTAGTTTTCAACAATGCAGTGTAAGTGGAAGTATCATTTCTAGGCTGAGGTGCTGAAAAGTGGGAACGTCTTCACCAATTTGTTTTGTATTTTTTGTTTGTTTCGATCCACTAACTAAATGGAGAGGACCCTGAGGACCTTGATGAGCAGAGAGCTACAAAAATGGAAGAAGTTTCGTTTCTGAGTTATGGCTTAAATTCAAGTAATTCATGAGAAACATTCACACAGAAATATCCCTCTGGGTAGTTACATGAGATAAAAATAAAATTTTTACATGCTATGGCACCAAGAGTTTAGACTTTATCTGTTATACCATCTAGTTAGGATTCCTGACTCTCACTAATAAGCAATTAAATCTTTTTTTTCCTTAAGTCCATCTCTCTATGTACATAAATAGCATGTAAAAATTGTTTAATTCCTTCCCAAAACATTTGTGGGTTTTCTTTGTTACTTGACAAACACATCCAATTAAAATAATAATTATCTTGAGTATTTAATGGCGTGCAAGCCAACAAACATTTTTGGTGGATAATGGATATTATACCAAGTTTCAGCTCTCAATAAATTCATAGGCTAGTGGAAGAGGGTATGAAATAGATAGGTGTCCCTAATAAAAGGAAAAATAAAATACTAGCTGTCACAGAGGTTCAGTTAATGTAAATTGGAAACAAACTTCTAAATGGTGTCTACTTAGATATGCAGATGTCAGATCAGGATATACAAGGTTTGAAAAATGCTTATTTTAAATAATTAATTGTATTTGTAAATCCACAAAATTTGTCACAATACAAATAGACAACTACTATCTCTTTACTGAATTAGAGTTCAGGCATTAGTTTGCATATATGTCATAAATATCTATTATTTATATTAATTTAGATTGGATAATACTCATTTAGTGTCCTTATTTTTTACAAGATTATTTTTATCTTTGAAATTAAATACTTTTATATTTATATTCTTAAAAAAGTTATGGCAGAGAATGAGGATTTATCAACAAGGAATAACAAAATTCAGTCATACCATGATAAATTATGTGTATATTTTGGTTTGGTTAATTGAATTTTACCAAAGTAAAAGATAATTTTCTCTTGGTTTAATTCCATTTTAATTTTTTTTGCAAGGGAAATAAAGGTTATTTAAAGTGACTGATGAACTTGCTGGGAAATTAGAGATAATTTGCAAAATTAGTAGTTCAAATTTAGGAAAACAATACAGTTGGGTACAATACAATGCAATATACTTACTCCTACACAAAGTCAGCTAAGCACTTATTTGTTGGCAATAAAGATCTTTAAATTTCAGTTAACTCATTATCTTTTACTGGTAATGCTAATGTAAATTCTAGTATCTTGAAAATATTTTCTCCTAATTTTTAAGATTTGTTTCTAAAACTATTTTCAATTAAAATCCTGGATAATTTTGTACATGCCAAAAATTCTTGAAAATTCTTAAGTGTTCTTAGTTTCCAGAAAATATATATTTAGAAAGATATTATTCTGTATCATTTAAATTTGAAAGTTCTTTGTATATATCTATACATATATATACAATCATATATGTATATAAGATTAAATCAAATATTTCTATTTAATGAATGAAACTGGTTTTAGGACAATGCCTCATAGAGCACACTTTTTTAGGAATTAGTTGAATGACATGTTTTTCAGTTGAGCTTAGGAGTTGGAAATACAATGGCAATACAAGTTTAAGTTCTGTCATCACTTTCAATGACTGTAGAATTCAGATCCTATAATTGCCTTGCCACCTTAATAAAAGAAGAAATTTTCTTCTAAATATAATTTTATTTGTTTGAATTAACTATTTTGAATTTGCTAGAATAACATTATTATACATATTTTAATATAAAATTAACTTTTAAAGAAATTATCAGCGTTAAAAATCTTAGATGTCATTTGGTTTGTCCTAAAACAGTCTAGAAATCAAGTTAATTACTTGAAAGTTATTTTTAGATTTAGAAATTGATATGCAAGTTAACATATTTCAAATATATAAAATAAAATTTTAAAAGACATGCCATTCTGTTAGCTATAAGATAATTTATTGAATGGAAAGTTGATGTTCGTGTTTTTCTTTATTATTTATTTGCTTTTGCTTCTATGGGTTGGGAAACACTCAACAATGGTATATCAGAATATAGAATAACAAGAAACTTGGCATTATTTCTAGAATGGTCCAAGTTAAATATGTTTCAGTAAAATGGCATTTGTCCTTTTTGTAAACTGGTAAGCATCTAAAGTATTATTTTTAAAATTCTATTTTCCTGAAATATATTAATGTAAAAAAGCATTCATATTTACTATATAACTTTAAATTTATAATCTTTTTTATTCTTTCCAATACATCTTATATATAGATGGAGGCTAAATGTATAAATTTATTTGAAATAAAATTATAAGTTCTATAAACTTAGTGGATTTCTAACAATTTAAAAGTTATATTAAAAATGCATGCTCCAAAATTCCTATCAGTTTACTGGTTAAGAATAAAAATCCAGAAAATGCAGTATTTGAGAAAAAAAATTTTTGAGGGGTAACCTAGGTAAACAGCAATGGGAGGCATACAGACAGGGGCAGGAAGTATAGAAAGATTTCACATTCATCTGGTCAAAATTGTTCAGCTATTTTTACTTGTCTAAAAATTGTTATATAAATTTTCAGAGCTTCTGTTCTCTTATCTGCAAAATAAGAAGTCAGAATTATATGGTGTACAAGTTTCCTATTATGATTTGATTCATACATAAAAAATTATTCAGTATTGTTTTTCTTGCCCGTAGTAGTCACTGTGCTTTTAAATACAACAGTATATAATTTACTATTATTGTGTAACAAACTTAATGACTTAAAAACTACATAATTTAGTAGCTCAGCTCTGCAGGTCAGTAGTCTGGGACCGGCATAACTGGGTTTTCTGTTGAGGCTCACACAAGGCTGTGATCCAGCTAAGTGTTGGCCATATTGTTGTTCTCATCTAGAGTTTGGGATTCTCTTCCAAATTCATTCAAGTTGTTGGCAGAATTGTTTCTTGTAGCCCTAGGAATGAGGTCCCTGTTTCATTACTGGCTGTTAGCCAATGGTCATTTTCCACTCCCAGAGGCAATCTACATTCCTTGCCATGTGGCCTCCTCCAACTTAAAAGCTAGTAATAGAAAAACTCCTTCACACTGAATCTATCTCTTGTTTAGAATCTGACTTTGAATCTCTCACCAGGAAGAGTTTGACCCTTATAAGGGTTAACCTGATTAAAAGAAGCTCACCAAGGAAAATCTTCTTTATCTTAAGGTCAACTGCTTTAAGACCTTAATTACATCTACAAAATGCCATTATAGCATTATATAGCATTTATTATATTTATATATTTATATGATTATATAGCATAATCAGATGGTCTTTTCTAGAAAGCAGCTTACTTTTTTATTACAGATGACAATCATACCTTATTCTCCCTTCCCACGTGTTCCTGCTTGGTTGGGAGGAGGAGACGTGTAACCATAAAACCACAAGCATATGATAAAAGACTCAGCCCCTACAGGTGAGAGTGAAAGATGGAAACAGTCTGAACTCCTAGTGGCAACTTTGAGCCACCATACTTGCTCTGAGCTTCATGAAACAAATAAATCCCACTGTCAGTAGTATTTCTTTTTGTTTCCAGCTGGCTTATTAATGTATTCCTGACTAATACATCTACCCACCCTGTTCCTTTCATGCTTCTTCTCATATAACAATGTCAGCAGCAGATTAAATGATGAAATATGTCTTTATGGAACATCTACTTTACTATTTCTGCACCCCATGCTCAGAGCACAGGCAGATAAAGTAGGTTTGCCATTCTCAAGAAGTTCTTGAACATGAAAGATCAAGTAGACCCTTTAGCATACACATTCCTGTAATTTCTTATTTTGGGTAGAAAACCCATCAAGACTCCTGTCCAGACCTTCTCATAATTCTTTGCAAGACTTTCATGTTCCTCAACCTCTAGCTTATAATTACTTTATTTACATTATTTTCATTCTATAACCAGGCAGTGGGGTGGCAAGTTCAGTGTGTTTTTATAAGATACATGTGAAATTCAACATTAATAAGAGCTTTAATACTATTTTATTAAAACTACCCCCTTTGTTTTTGGGTCACCTCAAACTTCACACTTTTAGTGGTAAGAAAGCAAACCACAGCATGTCCCTGTTTTGATCTCTCTTCCATATCAACTTGATGGTCTGTCTGTTTTGTCCTCAATTTGCTTTCTTAAACTCATTGCATTTCTACCAAATATTCTTGTGGATTTTTTCCTCTATTGCATGATTAATACAGTCTCTGATTCTCCTCTGATAAGTACTGGTCACTTTATATTTTATCTGTGACATTTTAATAGCTGATCTTCTTAGTGGCATTCAGAAGATTAGATGAACAAAAACCAGCTTTTAAAAAAAATTTCCAGGAAACTTTTATTCCTTTACCCACAATTGAGGTCATAGGAGCAATCAAAGATTTGATCAGACATCTGCCTTTATATAGGTCGTGATTGTCATGCAGGCTTGGAGTAATTAAGACTGAGAAAGGTTTTCAGCATATATGGGAAGAAATGGATTTGAGAGAGAGCAACAAAGAAGAACAAGCAAGATGATAGTTTTATTTTACTAACGTAGGGGGAGAAGGAATCTCATGATACATGATGTCTGATAATTAGTGATATTTGGTAGAAAAGAATCAAATTTGGCAAGGCAAAGATACTTTGAAATTAGAAGACTAGATCATAAGGCACCATGAGACTTTCTTTTATGGGATATTCTTTCATATAACATTCATATGGTTCTGATTGCTGAGGCTGAGCTTTGCTACAGATAGTTAGGTTTTGAATGTGAGTTACTGAGATGAGACAGCATCAAGATAAAACAGCAAACCAAAAATTTAATATGAGAAACTGAAAGGGTCAGCTTTTTGAACTTGGTTACATTTTACTAATATGAAGAAAGTAAAATCTGTTTCTGAAGTGATAAGGAAATGCTCAATAATATTTTTATAAATTGTTCATTTTCTCTCTCATTTTTATTATAGGTAAAATTAAAACTGAAATTGCATTGCCAGTATTATTGCCATTACAGTGATATTTCATAGATACTAGTTGTGCTTTAGTATTGAAACAGAGTGATAAAAGGAAACAATGGCGTTTTAAGCTTTTGTGTAATAAAGACTTTTCATGCTTCTCTTCAAAGTTTGAGATTATTCTAACAAAATTAAATAAAATGATGACGGGGAATCCTATGACTGCTCTTATGCTTGTTCTGGTTTATTTGTACTTAGTGAAAGGTTTATATGAATACAGCAATTACACAACTTGGATTAACTTCCTCTTCTCTCCAAATGCAAGGTAGTTCCATTTGTCATATTCCTGTCACTTTCAGAGAAGTATGACACTAACATCAAAATTGTCCCAATTTGAGGCTTCCAATTCATGACTAGAAGCATGCATTTATATCTTCAGGTGCTAGAAATAAGGATAAAACAGAAAGACAGAGTAGTAAATTGGAAGTGAAACCAGGGTGGCCCAAGGGAAGTCAGACATGACTTAATGATGAGATTAGAATGTGTGTCCTGAGACGTAAATCATAATCCCAGACCTACACGGCCTTGGAGCTGAAACTGAGCCGTTTAATCCACTACACTACCTTCCCTAGTGGAAGTTAAGCAGTAGGGTAAATGCTTAAACAAGACACAACTGTAAGCAACAAGTACAGTAGTAATACATTTTCTCTTTTTCTGTGTGTGTGTATATAAATATATATATATTATATATAAATATTTCCACATGTGCATGTATATATTTAATAAATTTATAATTTAGTATATAAATATACATGTATATATATATATAAATAAAATATATGTGTATATTTATAATTTTTTTTTTTTAACTGGTAACCTAAAACATGCCCAAGATGAGCAGGACACATGTTCAGGTAGCTAGGGGATTTTATACTACTTGATCCCATCCCTACCTTTACCCAAACTAAAATATGATCTTGAGGTATAGGATTTTTATTTGTTGTGTTTATGGCAAACACTTCAGGGAATTACACAGAGTAAGTATTAGTAAATATTTGCTGAATGGTTAATGTTTTTCTTTCTGCTTTCTTTGGCAAATTATTTACAAAAAGACAAATACCTAGACATACTAAAAAAGTCACAGGAACGATGTCATGTCATGTAAACAAATTACAGATGCCCACAAATTTCTTACCAAATTTGATTATATTTAAAAGCTTTGTACATGAAAATGAAGAAGCATTATTCATTTCATATACAAAAGTTAATTTACTGACAATCTTACTCTAAAAGATATAGATTAAAAGCTTTAATTTCAAAGTTACAGGTTTTACTGAAGGAGCTACATAGTCATTATTTTTAAGACAAGTTATTTCATTCCTGAGAAATTGGATTTTATTCATTTATAAGTTATATTTCAGTTTATGGATTTAAAATGGTCATTTTAGCAGTTCCATTTAAAAAATTTTTCTCTATACTTCCCAGTTCATTCTAGACCCATACCTCTTTGTTAATAACAATGATAATAATACATAGTGTGGTTAAAATGTAATTCTGCTTTGAATACTAACCTCAGATAGATACTATTAGATATTTTCCCTCTTATTATCTCTCCCTTTGTAATTAATTTGTAAATAATTAATAAATTTAACATGCTGAGTAAAATTACACAAATATAAAAATTTAAACTATGGTATGATCTTCAATAAGTTAATTCAATTTGGAAACAATACATGGAGAAAGCACAGAGTATGAGAATGAAATCTGATTGTATTAAATTACTTTATATTCAATATGCTCACTTAGGCATGCACACCTTTTAATTTGAGGTCATTCATATTACAAAATTCACAAACTTAGAGCACTTATTTGAATGTGTTATTTTTGTTTCCGCTAAAATTCTAGGAATAATACAGCTGGAAGAATTGCTTTATGACTGGAGCATGAATAGACACTTAATTCAATGATAGTACCATGATTTAAACTAAATACGCTTTACCACTTACTTCAGAATAACTACTATTATGTCTGACTTACACTACCTTTTCTCAGTAAATCAGTTCAAACACGTCAGTTTTACCTATTAAATGGTCATGTCTAAATAGTTATGTCCAAGAGTACAATATCCATCATCTGTCCTCAGATTCCCACAATCATTCATTTTAAGATTGGTTACTGGCACACCAGTTATGTCCATGGTTTTTCACATCTACTTTTCATCCTTGGAACACCTTATTAAGGTCAAATTCCTTTTGTTATGTACAGAGTAACTGCCTTTTCACTTATTTGAATCAGATAACACTTCTGCCATTTGAAAAATCAGAATTGAAAATATTAAAAATAAAAAAACTTTAATTCAAAATAACTTAAGAAAATTAAATATGTTTTATATTCTCCCCTCTCCCCCTGGCCTCTCTCTCTCTCTCTCTCTGTCTCTCTTTCTTTCTCTCTCTGCCCCCTCTTGACATTTTTCTAATCATTTTACATATGATAATAGTAGCACATGAAACCATATTTGTTTATGTTATGTAATAAATTTCATGTCCTAAGCAATGAATCTGATCGAAGAGTGTAACTGGAAATTTATGAAGTAGGCATCATTACTTAATGTGATATTTCATCAAGTGTTATAAACACTTACCGTATATTATGACAGAAGGGTCAGCTTTCTAATAGACTGTTTTAGTCATACAGGAAATATTACTTTGGTAAATGAGCTAATATAAACATGATTTTTAAGTAAAAAATTTTTCCTTGGGGGGATGGAGCTTCAAACTTCTCTGTTTCAATCTATCTTAATTATGATGTGAGAGTATAACTAGTTCTGAGCAACAGCTCATGCTTTTGCCAGTATATGAGTCTGAGAAAGTTACTTAACGTATCATAGTCCTTACTTTATATATGTCATACACATTTGAAAGACATGGTTTGTTTCATCTTTAAATATTTGGTTAGAACAGCAATCAAACTAAATGAAATGACACTATTTATAGAAAATAGCTTTGTAAAGAGGTAACCAAATACAAAAATTTATTACTAAGTGAGAAAAGATTAGTAGATGTAAGCAATATATTTTGGGGCAATGTGACCTATCACTCTCGGACTTCTATATTATTTCCCATCAATTAGGTTTTTGCCTCTATATACTCTTCTCTTTTGCATTCATTATTATTTTTTAATTTCTCCAGTAAAATGTCTCTACATTATTTTGTATATGTAATGAAACCAGCAGTAATAAGAAATCAACTTAAGCATACTAAAAATTATTTCAAATATTACATGGCATGAGAATCCATAAAATATACAAAAGATACTACAGAACACCCAATTAGTAATATAGAGGACAGGACTGAGAAAATCACATAGAGAAAAACAGAAAGTTTTATTTTCTGGAAAGTTTTATTTTCAGAAGAAAGTTTATTTTCTGGAGCAGAGCTTTGAAAATATGCTCTTCATCTATATCCTAAATGCTCTATTCACCTCAAACTTTTTATCATTTTGTGTCTTCAAAATTTATATATGGATTTTCCAATTTTAATTACTTATTCTAGAGAGAAGACATAGGTAAAATTGCTATTTATTTTAAAAGTATGTAAGTGATTTACTTTGTAGTCTCTTTCTGGTATAATCAAATATCATTATCAAAACCCAGGGACAATGATTCATATTACTATATCTCTCATTTACTATACTGAGGAGTTAGGAGGAAGATCTGGAGCTCAGGAGAGGAAATATTGATCTTAGTACTATTTCCTAAATCTCAAAAGTGAGACTTCTTCAGTGTCTCCTCTGCTTGGCCTGTTGTCTAAGTTCATAGTAATCATCTAGCCTCTTAATTTGAGTTCTGACCACCTGGTCACCAGTTATTGTCCATGAAATTACAGTTTATTTTCTGTTTTTATTTTATGGAAATTTTGCTTTTAAACCAATACGCATTTTTAAGAAACTGAAGAAGATGTAAAAAACAATGTTATTTTTCAATCATTAGGTAGAATTATTTCTCCAGATTCTTTTTCTATATTTTTCTATTTTCATTAAAAGTTGTTTTGCATAATGCCCCCACCAAAGGAAAATAAGATATTAGATTAATGGCAGTTTCATATATTTTAGAGAAATGTTTTTAGCTCTAATATTTAGCAATTATTAATAATCACAGTCTGATAATATAACGTTTTCTAAGACTTTCAGAATTGATTCCCCAATATATTTTTTATCAACATATTAATTACAGTCCTATTAAAATGATCCTATTATGTCAGTATATTTTACATGTCTACCCTTATGTAGAAACATAGGCAGAATGCATTTTCAATGAATAGCAAAATGTGGCATTTCGTATTTCATAGAGCAGAAAGTAAAATTTAAGTGTTGTATGGAGTCTTGATGTTGAGATAAACTATGATGTAGATTTCTATATAATGTAAATCCTATGATTTTTTTTTTTTACCATAGCACTAATATTACTGATGTTCAAACTAACTACAGCTTCATCAGTAACTGATTCTTTTTTTTCTTGTCAAAGCCAATTTGATATCTGAATAAACATATTTGCAAATTACTTTGTATTTAGTGACCATTAGTAATTTCTGAAACTGGGCTTTATATAAAGGCAAAGGTTTAAAAGTCCCCACATATAAAACTTTGTATTTTAGTTCAATTTTTTTAAAATCTAGCACACATTTTTAATAATTATATTGCTAAACAGATAAATAACAAAACACTTTGTCTTCCCTCTATAGCTCTTTAAATTTATTCATATCAAAAAATAATTGTTCTAGGGCTTCCCTGGTGGCACAGTGGTTGAGAGTCCACCTGCCAATGTAGGGGACATGGGTTCGTGCCCCAGTCCGGGAGGATCCCACATGCCGTGGAGCGGCTAGGCCTGTGAGCCATGCCACTGAGCCTGTGTGTCCAGAGCCTGTGCTCCGCAACGGGAGAGGCCACAACAGTGAGAGGCAAAAGAAAAACTGGATAACCCACAAATATGTGGAAATTTTAAAATGCACTCAAAATCTAAGAGTCAAAGAGGAAATCATAAGATAAATTTTTAAAAATCTGGAAACAAAAGAAAATGGAAACACAACCTACCAAAACTTATGAGAGGCAGCAAAAGCAGTACTAAGAGGGAAGTTTATATTGATAACCATTTACATTAAAAATAAGAAAGATCTACACCTGAAACTAACACAACATTGTAAATCAACTATGTTCCAATAAAAATTTTAGAAGAAGATACATAAATAGTATCTTATTGGACTGCTGCTTTTTTCACACAATAATTTTTCTTGGAAATTCAGCAATGCTTTGTACAAAATAAATACCCAATGTATAAATAAAAAGTGAATGAATAAATGAAAAAAAAACTAAGAAAGATCTCAAATCAACAAACTAACCTTACACCTCAAGGAACTAAAAAAGAAGCACAAACTAAATCCAAAGTAAGCAGAAGGAAGGAAATAATAAAGATTAGTCCAGAAATAAAATAGAGAAAGGAGAAATAACAGAAAAAAAAAACAAACCAATTAAACCATGAAGATTTTTTTTTTTAGATCAACAAACTGGACAAACCCTTAGCTAGACTAAGAACAAAAAAAGACTCAAATTCAGAAATGAAAGAGAAGACATTACAACTGATGTCAAAGAAATAAGAATTATTAAAAAAAACCCTATTAACAATTATGAACAATTATATGCCACTGGATAACCTAGAAGAAACAGACAAATTCCTTGAAACATACAACATACAACACTGAACCATAAATAATTACACAATCTGAACAAAACTATATCTAGAGAGATGCCTGAAGCAGTAATTAAAACCTCCTAATAAAGAAAAGCCCAGGATCAGATGGATTTCCTAGAGAAGTCTACCAAACATTTAAAGAAGAATTAATACCAATCCTTCTCAAACTTTTCCAAAGAATCAAAGAGGAGAGGACACTCCCAAACTCATTCTTTGAGGCAAGCATTACCCTGATACCAGAGCTAGATAAAGACACACACAAAAAGAAAACTACAGGCCAATTTTCATGATGCATATTGACACATAAGTCCTAAACAAGATGCTGGAACATACATCACAACTAGGTGCAATTTATACCTGGAATGCAAGGAAGGTTCAATATATAAAAATTGATCAATGTAATTTATAACATAAACAAAATAAAGGAGAAAAAACATATAATCATTTCAATACAGAAAAAAATTTTGAGAAAATCCAACACCCTTTCTTGATGAAAACATTCAACAAATTAGGAATAGAAGGAAATTATCTCAACATAATAAAACCATACATGAAAAGCCCACACCTAACATCATCATAGGAAAAGACTGAAATCTTTTCTCCTAAGATCAAGAATGAGGCAACAATACTGACTTTTGCCACTACTATTCAACATAGTACTGGAAGTTCTAGAAAGAGCAATCAGACAAGAAAAAAATAAGAGGCATAAAAATTGGAAAAGAAATACTACAATTTTCTATGTTCACAGATGAGATGATCTTATACATAGGAAACCCAAAACATTCTATACACAACCACACACAAAAAAAATAGAACTATCATAATCAAATTCAGCAAGAGTTGCTGGATATAAAATCACTACACAAAAATCAATTGAATTCCTATACACTAACAATGACAAATCTCAAAATGAACTAAGAAAGCAATCTCATTTAATATAGCACAAAAATGATAAAATACTTAGGAAGAAACTTTACCAAGGAAGTGAAAGACTTTATTTCACTGATGGAAAGACACTGAATACTACAAACAATTGCTAAAAGAAATGAAGGAAGACCAAACAATAAAAAAATTTACAAAATGGAAAGACAGCCCATGCTTATAGATTGGAAAGCTTAATATTATTAAAATGTCCATAGTACTCAATGCAGTCTAAATATTTGATGCAATCCTTATCAGAATCTCAATGTCACTTTTTTTGCAGAAATATTTCTTAAAAGTTCTAAAATTCATGAGATCTCAAGTGACCCCAAATAGCCATAACAACCTTGAAAAAAGGTAAAGGTGGAGGCCTCACACTTACTGGTTCCCAAACTTACAATAAAGCAACAGTAATTAAGATTATGTGGTACTGGCATGAAAATAGATATATAGACCAATGGAATAGAATAGAGTGCTCAGAAATAAACCCTTGCAAATATATCCAAGTGAATTTTGACAAGGTGCCAAGAATACACAAAGAAGAAACACAGTCTGTTCAACAAATGGTGTTGGGAAAACTGAATATCCACATGCAAAAGAATGCAGTTGGAAACTTACCTTATACCATATACAAAAAATAGCTCAAAATGAATTACAGACCTAAATACAAGACCTATACTATTAAAATTCCATAAGAAAACATAGGGTAGGGCTTCCCTGGTGGCGCAGTGGTTGAGAATCCGCCTGGTGATGCAGGGGACGCTGGTTCGTGCCCCGGTCCGGGAAGATCCCATATGCCGCGGAGTGGCTGGGCCCGTTAACCATGGCCACTGAGCCTGTGTGTCCGGAGCCTGTGCTCTGCAATGGGAGAGGCCGCAACAGTGAGAGGCCCATGTACCACAGAATAAAAAAAAAAAAAGAAAACATAGGGTAAAAGCTTCTGGAATTTGGATTTGGCAATGATTCTTCTGATTTGACAGCAAAAGCATAGGCAACAAAATTTAAAAAACAGACAAATGGGACAACACAAAAGTTATAAACTTCCCCAAAAATATCAACAAATATCAACAGAGTGAAAAACCCATAGAACAGAAGAAAATAATTGTATATTGTATATCTAAGAAGCAATTAATATCAAGAATATGCAAGGAACTTCTACAGTCAAACAATAATAAACAAATAACCCTATTTAAAAATAGGCAAAGGACCTGAATAGCTATTTCTTCCAAGAAGATTTACAAGTGGCCAATAAGCATATGAAAAGATGTTCCACATCACTAATCATTAGGGAAATGTAAGTCAAAATCACAATGAGCTATTAGCTCTCACCCATAAGGATGGCCACTATCAAAAGAACATAAAATCACAAGTTTTATTGAGGATGCAGAGAACTTGGAACCCTTGTACACTGTTGGGAGTGTAAAATGGTGTGACCATTATGGAAAAATAATATGGAGTTTCCTAAAAAATTAAAAATAGAATTACCATACCACCCAGCAATACAACTTTTGAGTATATATGCAAAAGTGCTTGAAGCAGGATCTTGAAGAGATATTTGCACACCTGTATTTATCACAGCATTATTCACAATACCCAAGAGGTGGAAGCAACCAAAATGTCCATCAACAGATGAATGGATAAAGAAAATGTGTTTGATACATAAAATGGAATATTATGCAGCCTTAAAAATGGAAGAAATCCTGTTACATGCTACAATATGGATGAACATCGAGGACTATATGTTAAGTGAATGTCGGTCACTGTATGAGTCCATTCATATGAAGTATGTAAAGTAGTTAAAATCAAAGAAAAGGAAAGTATAAAGTTGTTTACCAAGGGCTAGGGGAATGAGGAATTAGTGTTTAGTGGGTTAAGAGTTTTAGTATTGTAAGATGAAAAGGATTGAGAGATCTGTTGCACAGCAATGTGAATATACTTAACACTATCGAATTGACACATAAAATGGTTATTATGATGGAAAATTTAATGTTACTAACCATAGTACATTAAAAAATCTAACAATATCTTTGCTACCAACATAGCCATAGCTATCCAGCAAAATAAAGTTTCATTTCATCTTGAGAATAGTGAAATAATCAAAAATTTTTTTCAAAATTGTTGAAAAATTTTTGGGGTGTGAAGTGTGGCCCAGGCTACAGGATATGTGCCCCACAACACCATGCCCCTCTCCCAGTAGGGCCAGGATTATAGTGGCAGGGCCAGCTCTGAGGGGAAGAAGTAATTGAGCTGAAGGACCGATGGGAGTAGCTGTATGAAATCTATTTCAAGATACTTAAATGAATCCTGCAACTTGGGCTCTTTCCACATTATGGCTTTACAGTTTTACCAAAATTATATTGGTGACATATTAGAATTCACCAGAAGCATTCTCAACTATTTCTCTAGATTGCTGATGTTGATTTGAGCATACTGGTAACTTGTTTCTGCTGTGGTGGGTAATTTGATGTAAATTCTATGTGAGGTCCCATTTGATGCTCTCTGATGTCATCAGATCTGTCTTAAAAGTCACAGAGTTTATCATCGTGTTATTTACAACTATATTTTTTCCAAATAACTTTTTTTCTGATTCTGGAGAAAATTGCTGAGCCATAATGGGTTCTTTGAAACTCTCCAAAGAGCACTTTGGAGTATTACCAGGCAAGGTCTTAGTGATTGCTGCCTAACTTGTATAAAGATCAGCAAAGGCATTTTCTGGCTATTATTCCTTTTAGTATGAGCCTTTACTTTTACAGATATAGCCAATAGAGTACTTAAAATATCTTTATTCTTTAATGATTTTTTTTCTGAGATCAAGAAGTCTCCGGTTTCTGTAATATTATGAATCATGGGCTACCCCAAAAGCATTAGTGAATATATTAGCTCTCTTATTTCTAAATACTCAGAAAGTTCAGTAAATGAGTTTTGCAATATTGACAGAGGTTTGTGTTTGGTAAGGAGATATTTTCTAGTGGTGAGTTCAGATTTGTTGTATGCTGCCTCATATTTTCCTGTTCTTGTCACAGAGTATGTTCCCTCAAAACACAAAATTTACTAGGGAAGAAATTTTTAATGTCCATGGAATGTGGACAGTTATCAGAAAGATTCTAGGGCACTTCTGAGTTTCTGTTTCTTTTGGTAGTAAAAGGAGATGTGAATGGAAATGTTTGAGGAAGGAAGGGATATTTTTAGGTGTAAATCATATCCTAGGGGACATATTCCTTTTGACAATACTGAAGCATGAATTTGGAAGTTTAATATTCTTTCTGAGCTAAAACAGCAGGTAGATTGCTGTAATAAATCTTAGAGTTCACTTCATGTTTAGAACATACCAAGAGGTCATTTGCATTTTTGGATAATACTAGAATTTCAGGGAAATCTAAGGATCCTTAGGGTCTTTGGCTAAAGGCTTTGAAAAGTAGGACAGTGTCTTGGTAAACCTCAGAAACATAACTGTCTCAATATATTGTTGTGTTTTCCAGAAAAAAAAGTAAATATTTATTCTCTCTTGTTAAGGGCCACCAGTGTAAAGATTATAGGCTGGAGCATGGCAAGTATCTGTGGGTATCTGAGGCAGAGTTTGTGTAACAGTGACAGGTGTTTAAGGTTCATATTCCATATCTACATCTATCAAAAATTTATAGAGTTGTCACTTAATATTTACACAAATTTCTCCCATGATTGTTTAAGGATAAAATAGGAAATTAGGCACTTGGTTCCCACTAACACCTTCTGACCAGCTGTTTAATTTTCTTATTCAGTTTCTTAGCAAACACAGGACAATTGTTTACCTAATGTTGTTTTCTGCCTTCAGTTTCTGCAGATGTTTCTTGCAAAAGGCTCTCTTTCCTGGAAGGTACTAACTGGATGGGAGCAGCTAGTTGCTTTGTTTGTAAGGCTATCTGCATCAGTTTTTCCTGGGTCTTATTCTACGTTTATTCTAAGACTCTTTAAAAATGCTTGGAAAGTAGTTAGAGATCTGGCAATAGGACTACGTATTTCCCATTCCAGATTTTGCTGCATTTTAAGTTCTCTATTTCTACCTTAAGGCTAGTCACAAAACATGAAGAGGAAGATTCAACACATCTGTTTAAGGATTTACATCTAATTGTTTCATGAAAGAGTTAACCTACTCCTGAAATTATTTAAGGATTCATCTTCTCTTTGCTTGTAGGACTGTATTAAAATATAATGTTTTCACAAGAAAAATGTTGAGAGAATCTCATAAGATATTATGTAGCATTTTCAGTTTTTTGAAACTACTTTAGTTCCCTATGCAAAATGGGATCCCTTAAATCAATCTTAGGATCTTCATACTCTGCATTTGTCGTCCATTATTTTCATGTGGGATTCCAGATTACTTTCTTAGAACTATTCTAAATTCTTCTATAAATTTCTGTTTATCTTTCTAGGTTTTTTGAATGTTAACAATAGCTTTCACCTATTACCAAGACAAGGGCTCAATATAACTATTAAGTGGCTTGCTCTATTCTGACTCAACTTTAAAAGGCAATTAAGTAATGGGAGTTTCTGGATGGTCAGCATCTTAGGTGAATGAGTCAGATGGAAATGTACAGGCAGACAGTATGGAAGTATATAGGATAAGGGAAGGGATATAGTTTAATTTATTGTTTGGGGAATGTAAAAGAGAGATTTAACTTTTTCACGTGTTTATTTGCCTTGGTGACACAATTTTAAAACTCAATTATTTGGAAGCATTCTCATACCAGTTAAAATGCAGACTGGATGTTTGGGATTTTACTTCTTTTTTTTTTTTTTATTCTAAGGTAGTTTTCAAATGAATAATTTAGTTTTTATTTTAAGTTTAGAATTGGTGAACACAGTAAGAAAAGGGTATTGGTGAGCAATCTATTTTTTGAAAAGTAAGCAGTTTTCTTAAGTGTATAATGCATTGTCCAATAGAGCAACTGTTGCCCAGATGAACAAACTATTTGCCTGGATAAATTTATTTTAATGACTTTGCTGAAGCAAATTGTAAACCATTTATTGCTTTATGGACTTATTTTCTGGGCAAGCATTTACTGAAATAAACACCTAAGTTAGGTTTATAAAGATTGTCTAGGTTCTAAGTCCTAATAGTTGACTTATATTGAAACACATGGTCTCAACTTCACAGAAAATATAAATCCGTTTTTCAGTTATTAAAGGAGGCTACTGATAACACTGGTCTTAGATTTATTGCAGATCAAAGGGAGACTCTGCATACTATATGGCCCAGATCTTTGGGAATCTTGAAGTTTTACAGGAATTTTATCTATAGTCATACTTTGGAGATATTGCAGGTTTGATTCCAGACCGCTGCAATAAAGCTAATAAATATCTCAATAAAGACAGTCACAGAATTTTTTTGTCTCCAGTGCATACCAAAGTTATGTTTATACTCTAGTCTATTAAGTATGCAATAGCATTATTTCTAAAAAAAAAAAAAAAAACAACAATGTACATACCTCAGTTAAAAAATAATGCTGTTTGAGAAATGCCATCAATAGACTTGTTCTACACAGGGTTACCATAAAACTTCAATTTGTAAAAACCACAGTGTCTGCAAAGTGCAATAAAGTGAAGCACAATAAAATGAAGTATGCTTCTGTAAAAATACATACATACCATATAGTAAAGAATTTAACCTTGCCCAAGAAGAAGTCCGGCCTCTGTGCTCAGTTCCTGAGAGGTAATCATTAATGCCTTGGAATGTCCTGCCTGATAAAAGATTTTGTTTACTTGAGGATCTTGGGACATGGCATGGGATTTCTGGTAGCGGTTCTGTGTTATGTGGTATCAGCTGGACCACTGAAGGGTCTGGAGAATGAGGTCAGGCATGTGGGCAGTTGACCACGTCTATGTGATGGAACCCCAATAAAGACTCTAGACATCATGTCTTGAGTGAGCTTCCCTTGTTGCTAAAACTACATGCATATTGTTACACATGGTTGCTGGGAGGAAAAGACAACTGGAAACTCCATGTTTGGAACCTTCTAGATTCTGCCCATGGTTCTCTTCCCTTGGCTGAATTTAATCTGCATTCTTTTACTCTAACAAACCATAATAATGAGTATAACAGTTTTCAGTGAGTTCTGTGAACACTCCCAGAAAATTACTGAAGCTAGGAGTTTGGGTACCACTGAATTGATATTGTTGTCAAAAGTGATAGTGGTCTTGGGACCGTTCTATAACTTTGCATATACATATACACATATATTCATGTATATACTTGCCTTTCTCGATTCTAATATGATATGTAAATCATACTACTTTTTATTTGCTACATAGTACGTATCTATTATACATATGTATCAAGTATTCAATCATGAATATCTGATAATTCAGCTTTTATAACAGTCTTACAAAAGCTTTTATTTGAGAATGAATATTAAAATATTATTTATTCTCTGGAGGTTTTCTAACTTATATTCTTACAATTCAGTCAAAAATATGTAAGATGTTATATCACTATTCTATTGAAATGTTTCTACATAGTTAAACTCCCATGTATTATTGTTTTCTCTCCCTATTTTTAAAAGTTTAGAGACTTTTCTCTCAATGATTCTTATGAAAGGACTTGCATGATAAATCATTTCTTTCATTCAAAAGAAATACCAGCTTGCTTCAATTTAAAGAGAAAAACTATGTCTTTAGATGATTTTATCTCTGTAAAGTTTTATTTATTTTATTTTTGTTAACTAGGAAAACTTTATATAATATCATAATTCCTTTTCTACTTTAGCTACCAGAAAACTAAGAGTTAAATTGAAATCCAATGTAAAATCTAGCTCTAATCAGATAATTAAGGTTGTTTTCTTCAATATCTGTATTTACTAATATTATCCTAAATGGAATAGATTATTATTTACTCACATCAAATAATGCACAAGTTTCCCTCTGCCATAATTTCCTCCTTCCAGTGTGATGTCATGAGAATCACATATCACTCTAATAAGCCAGATTAGCATTATAGGTAAGGAACCCTTCAAAAATGCATCTGTGCATTTATTAGGATTGAGAGGTAGTTTGTTTCTCCCTTTCCCACTCTGAGATAGTCTACTTAGAAATATAATGAGAGGGATCTTTGGTCCTCATGTTTTGTAATGTAAATAAATTTCTTCAGTGGGCAGATATCTAAGATTATAGTCTCCAGCTTACAACCCAAGGATGTCTCCAGGGACTTAGGGGCCTTGTGTCCCTTTGAAGTATAAGCACATACCTCTGGAATGGTATATCTTTTTGGAGTCTCATTGGCTAATCAGACATAAACTAATTTCAAAGATTTATCAGTTAGCCCTGGTCCCAAGTTTTAGTAAAATTTGCTCAGAGAGTCAATTTTAAAGAAATATAAAACTATTTTCTCTACAACCCCCAAATTGGTAACATCTCACTCCCCTCTAATATTTATTAGCTTCTCTTTTGTTCTGATAATTATATAATTTAAGCTTTTGAATAGCAGTTACAAAAGGCAATGACTAAACAGACATTCAACAAAACATCATGTATGTGGCAAAATGAATTTTGAATCAACTCCACTCTAAATATTTGTCCCCAAGAGTAAAGATCTCAAAGAACCCAACAAGTTAATAATGAATATTGGTGTTTCGAGCTTACTTTCCTGCAATTCCACATTATACTGGCTTTTAAAAATATTTTAAAAATTAAACTTCTAATTTTGAGGTAATTGTAGATATGCATGAAGTTGTAAGAAATATTACAGTGAGATCTGATGTACACTTTACCCAGTTTATCCCAAAAGTATTATCTTGTGAAACTATAGTACATCACAACCAGGATATTAATGTTGATGCAGTCAAGATGCAGAACAGTTTCATCATTATAAGAATCCTCCACAACCACACTCAATTCCCCTCTGCCCACACACCCTCCTTAACTCCTGGCATTTCTGTAATATTGTCTCTGCTTCTACAATATTGTCATTTCAAGGATGTTGTATAAGCAAATCATATAGTTTTTATTTGTAAATCCCTTGGGGATTTGTTTTTTTTTTTTTTTTTCCTCAGCACAGTTCTCTAGAGATTATTCCACATTTTTGTACATATCGATGGTTAATCCCTTTATTATTGTTGACTAGTATTCCATGGTATGGATAAACCATAGTTTGTTTCACTATGGTATTCACCCACTGAAGGACATTTTGTGTGTGTGTGATTATGACTAAGGCAATACACATTCATTTTGATGTTTGTGTGTGTATGTGTGTATGAACATAAATTTTCATTTATCTGGAATCAATTTCTAGGGGTGCAATTCCTGAGTCTTATAGTAGTTGCATGTTTATTTCTGTAAGAAACTTCCCAATTGTTTTCCAGAGTGGCTGTAATATTTTACATTCTCACCAGCAACATATGAGTGAATCAGTTTCTCTGTATCCTTGTCAGCACTTGGTGTTTGTCAGTACTTTTCATTTTAGCTATTCTGATTAGTGACTAATGATGTTAAACACCTTTTGTGTGTGTGTGTTCTTGTTTAATACCTGTATATCCTCTTTGGTGAAATGTCTTTTCATGTCTTTTCCTGTTTTCTAATTAGATTGGTGGTTCTTTTTAACTCTTTTGTTTTAGGAGTTTTATATATATATATATATATATATATATATATATATATATATATATATATATATATATTCTGTATAGGATATGTGGTTTGCAAATGGTTTCTCTTTTAACAAGGTCTTTCACAGAGCAAAAGTTCATAATTTTGATGAAGTCCAACTTATCAATTTTTTTTATTTCATGAATACTGTCATGTATAAGAACATTTTGAGCAGTCATAAATTCTGGAGTTCTTTTCAAATTTTTTTGGTAAAAGTTTTGTAGCTTTACATTTTACATTTATGTCCATGATTTATTTTGCATTACTATTTTTATAAGAAGTGAGACTTAGGTCAAGATTTCCTACTTTTTTTTTTTTTTTTTTTTTTTTTTGCTTATGTATGGATGTAACCTTGCCCTAGAATCCTTCATTGAAATGGCTATATTGACTCCACTGAATTGTGTTTATTTTGTACTTTGTCAAAGTCACTTGGGCATATTTGTGTGCATCTATTTCTGGATTCTTCTGAAAAGCCACACATATTTGATTTCTGTAGCTATATAATACACCTTAAAATGGGGTGGACTGATTTCTCCCACTCTATTCTGCTTTTTAAATATTAACTATGCTGGTTCTCTGCCTTTCCATATAAATTTGGAATCATCTTGTCTGTATTTCCAAAATTTCTTGCTAAGAATTTCATAGGAATTGCATTAATCATATATATCAGTTTTGGGGAGAACTAACATCTTTACTATAATGTCTTCTAATTCATGAACAGAGTATGTCTCTCCATTTACTTAGATCTTTATTCATTATTTTAATCAGCATTTTGTAGTTTTTAACATTCAAGTAATATACATGTTTTGTTAAATTTACACCTAATTTTCTCATTTTTGAGCAATTATAAATGACATTATATTTTAATAGCTATGTGTTTATTGCTAGTGTATAAGAATGCAATTGAGTTTTTTACATTTATCTTGTATGTTGCAAATGTACTAGACTCTCTTGTAATCATGCCATCTGCAGATAGAGACTTTTATTTCTTCTTTCAGTCTGCATGCTACCTCTTTCTTCTTGTCTTACTGCACTGCCTAGAAATCCAGCACTATTTTGAATAAGAGTGATCAGAGGAAAAAGCATTCAGTTTGTCACTATTAAGCATGTTTATTGTGGTCTTTTTGTTGTTGTTCTTTTTTGTAAATGCTGTTTATTAATAGAGGATGTTTTCTTACATTCCTATATTTCTGAGACTTTTATCCTGGATCAGTATTGAATTTTGTCAAATAATTTTTCTTCATCATTTGATATGACCATTTAATTTTACTTCTATGCCATGTTAATATAGTGGAATACATGGGTTGATATTTTTAATATAGAACAAGTCTTGCACTCCTAAAATAAACCTCATTATTTTTATGGTATAAAATTATGTATATATATATATATGTGTGTGTGTATATATATATTTGATTTGCTAATATTTCATAAGGATTTTTACATTTATATTAAGGATGCTAATCTGTAATTTTCTTTTTTTTTATACTATCTTTGTCTTATTTGGTATAGGATACTAATTTCCTTAGTAATTTATGATATGCCCCTTCCTCTTGTATTTTGCAAATGAGATTGTATAGTATTAGTGTTAATTCTTTAACGATTTGACAGAATTCCTAAATAAGCCATCTAGGTCTGGAGTTTTTTGGTAGTTTTATTAATTACAAATTAATTTTCCTTAGTAGGTACAGGGTTATTTGAGTTATCTATATCATTTTGGGAGATTTGTGGTAGCTTTTATTTATTGAGGGCTTAGTCCATTTCATCTAAGCTGTGAAATTTATATGTGTAGAATTGTTCATATTATTCCTTCAATATCATTTTGATATCTAGAGTATGTTTGGAGATATCATTCAATTTCATTCCTAATAGTGGTAATTTCTGCTTTCTCTGTTTTTTATCAGTTGCTAAAGGTCTGCCAATTATATTGATCTTTTCGAATAACCAGTTCATTTTTTTTCATTTTTTAAATTTACAATTTCATTGATTTCTGTTCTTTATTGTTTCCTTCCTTTCAAGGCCATTATCTTCAAACCTCTCACAGCTCTATCTTTATATTGCCTTACCCATGTATGTATCAAATCTCCTTCCCTCTGATCATCTAAATAATTCGAATCAGGTATGGGTGAGACTCTGGATACAATCTATCCTTGGGCAAAATTCCTCTCTACCTGTGGTTCTGCAAAATTAGGAAACAAGTTATCTGTTTTCAAAACACCATGACACAGTGCCATAGTATAGCAGAGAAATACCTACTCCAAAATCAGCATGTTAAACTGCCTAGGATTTTTTCTACTTACCTATTTCTGTCAGTTTTTTTTTCTTCTCATATTTTGATGCTCAGTTGTTTGGTGCATACATATTTAGGATAGTAATGTATTTTTGATGGCTTGACCCTTTTATTATTATATAAAGTCCCTTTCTGTATCTAGTAATTTTCTTTGCTCTAAAGAGATATCAGTATAGGTATTCCTGCTTTCTTTGTATTAACATTTGCATGATACATCTTTTTCCATCCTTTTACTTTCAACCTATTTTTATATCTGTAGTGAATTTCTTGTAAGCAGTATATATTTGGGACATGTTTTAAATCTATTCTGGTAATCTCTCTCTAAGTTGATATATTTAGACTATTTACACTTAATATAAACTATTGTTTATTTGAACTTAAGTATGCTACTTAATTTTTTATTTTTTTTTCTCTGCTTTTTGTGGATTTCTGGTCCCTCTGTTTCCCTGCTACCCTCCACCCACCGCCTTCCTGTGGGTTCCTTTAACACTTTGTAGAATTCCATTTTGATTTATTTATATATTTTTTAGTCTGACTCTTTTTACAGCTTTTCTATTGGTTGCTTTAAGTATTACATTATATCAGATTCAATGTATGTATATATATGTATATATATATATATATATATATGCACACACCACATTTAAGTATTAAATTATATCAGACACAATGTGTGCAGTGTTACATTATGTTACATTAGAATCTACTGTTGCTATCATTTTGGAGTTTGAATGAAGTGTAGAAACCTTACCTATCACTATTCCTTTGCTCTTCCCTGTTTATAATAAAATTATCTCAAATATTTATTCTTTATACACTTAAAAGTAAATCAAACATTGCTATAATTTTTGTTTCAACCAGTAGGGAAAATTTAGAAAGCTCAAAAGAAGGAATATCTATTCTATTTACCTATACTTACTTTTTTTCTTATTGTACTTTATTCCTTCTTGATGTTCCAAGTTTCTTCCTTAGTAACCTCAAAGCTGAGTTTCCTGGCAACAAATTCTCACAGTTTTTCTTCATCTGAAATATCTTGATTTCATCTTCATTCCTGAAGGTTATCTTAGCTTGATAGAGAACTTTGAGTTCTCTCAAAGTTCTCTCAAACTTTGCCATTTCTTTTCTTTAAGGGGTTGAACAATGATGTATCACTTCCTTCTAGTCTCCATGGTTTCTAATGAGAAATTTGCTTTCATTTGAATTGTTTTTCCATAATAGGTGAGGTTTTGTTTCGATCTCACTGCTTTCAACATTGCTCTTTCTCTTTAGTTTACAGCCTTCTCAGATTCCACCTGGGCACGTGTGGGGGTGAATTGGAGAGCTGCACTATTATAGCCTTGTGAGGGTTGGAAATCTTGCCTCTCAGTCTTTGGTGGTATGTATTGGAGAGAGGTCACTATTTCCTATGCTGTTTGTCTGCAATTCAGCAGTTGTTGTTTAAAGATTTCTGTCTTTCTAGGCTATCCCTTTCCTGGTCCTTTGGCTAAATAAAGCAGGAATTTTGAAGGTTTTTTATTGTCTGCTCCCATTAGTATTTCTGGGTTGCTAGCTCTTTCAGTACCAAGTCTGAGAGTCATATGGCAAAAACAATACCTAAGGAATTCACCAGTGTGGCTTTCGTTGGGTTGCAAGGTCCTTAGCCAGTCTACCTTCTTTTCTCTCCCTTTCAAAGTCTTGTTAGGTTCGTTTTATATATAATGCCTAGGGTCTTAGCTGTACTTAATGGGAGAAATAGTCAAAAGTATATTTCCTCCATTTCTCTGGAAGAGAAGTCCTTCTATTGACTTTGTAAATAGCATTCTGTCTATCTATCTACCTATCTCCAAGATATGTACTAGTGTTTCAAAAGAATGTTTGGTTCATTATTATACAATGTCTCATGTATTTTCCCCCTACTGTCAATTTTAGACAGAAATACTGCACAAAAATTTTGAGGAAATCTTGACTTTAGATTCCTTTTTTTCTGAGTATCTATGCAGAAAAATGTGCTTAGTTTGCTAGTTTTCTTTTGTAGCATAAGAATAGCTATATTTATTTATAGTCCATTATTCTGCAAAGTAATTTAAACACCAGGGGGTTAAGTGTTCAGTGACTTCTAAGGTGTATCTAGGTAATGTATTCTAATCAGGCAACTAAGATATACCCTCCAGCAAATAGAGTACATGAAACTGTTGACCTAAAGTTAGAAATAATTTTAGAGGAAATGACTTCCAATTAAATGCAATTCTTGTCTCAGTGTAGGTGGAATCAGCATTGTAGATGCAATTTTCTTCATTGCAGAAATAAAACTTATCATCAACAAGCAATCAAAGATTCTAAAGTCCCTACGACATGTTTTTTGTTTCTTTTGTTTTGTTTTGTTTTTCTGGATAAACTAGGTTTCAATCTATTTAGGATCTTTTCAGTAATAATGGAAATATTGCTAACACTGATATCTATAATACTAAACTGGACTGATTTACAGAATCAGCATATTATTAGATATTCAGTAGTGGGAATACTTGTAAGAAAAATGTCCAGAGCTGAGCCAGAAATACTTTGTGAACAATACTGCTCATACTGTGATTCTGTAATAGTGACCAGCTGTACCTATTGAACAATCTCATTTGGCTTTTATTACTTCTTATTTTTAACTCTAATACTACAGTGCTGAGACAACTAAGTAAGCACAGATGCATTTTTTGAATACTAGTCTCTTAGCAATCTGTTATATCAAATACATTTTTAATAAAAAAAAGAAAATTTCAACACTAACTTACTTTAGACTTTACCATTTTTTCTTATGAGATGTAAATTTTCTACCACATGATTATTCTCTTTATTACTTTAGTAGGGTAAATATCATTTGCAGGACTCCTGAGCTGCTGGAGAATACTATTCACAGCAAAAACAACTGCTACTTTAATCATATTGACACACTTTATAGCTGTGCTGTAAAGTAATTTTTATACCTGACACTATGACAGAAAACCAAATCAAACTTAGCCTTGATGATTGCTGTTCTCCAAATGTATGAAACAGAAGAATGTAATAATAACTGAAAATACATTTCCAGTGATTAAAAACATAATCATTTTGCTATTTAAGAACAAGGAAAAGCACTGTCTAAATTTGACCTGAAACAATATATGATTAGAAAATGAAAAAAAAAAAAAAAACTCTATTAAGTATATGACTGTGTATGTTTCTTAATACTAATTAACTTTTGGAATAGAATACATTTTCAATATTTGTCTCTAATAGCAAAGAAAAAGTAGAATATACCTTCTAAACATCATCATAAAGTTATTTTCTTGATTCTTCAATCTTTACTGAAGCTGATCACAAGTTAATTAGCACCTAACCTATTAAAATACCAATTAAAATGCCCAGTTTTATTAATTATGTGTTCACCACAAAGAAACCTAGCAATCTTTTCTCCATTATTGAGTGTGTGAATTTCCCAAAATATCTTATAATTGAAATATTTCTAGTGATTTGATCATTCTCTGTGTTAAATTGCTTATGTACATCTGAGTCTATGGTGGATGTCAGGATATAAATAAATGGGGACTGGCCAACTTCAAAAGGTCTCCTTTTGAAGGATAACTGATGTTATTTTATGATAAGCCAGATGATTAGCTGAAGAAAAGGATACACTCTTTGTCAAGTATCAGGGATAGCTTTCTGGACAGTCATTTCACCTGAGTAATCATATCAGGTGGGAAACACTGACTTTTGTGATCTTTATGTTCTATATTATTATTGAGATATTTTTAAAAATAGGATGCTTTGATTTCTTCAGGCAGAAATTTTAAGATTTTACTTTGATCAGCAGCCCAAGTATTTTTCTAAATGCTGAAATTAGTGTCATGTTTCAAATATTTCATTATTATCAAATGGTATTATATTGTATTATGTATTAACATTTTAATGTTAAATATATATTTCTTATAGGAAATTATATGTATTTAACTTGTAATATGAGCTGTTTATGTGTAGATTTTAATATTTTATATGTGTGTATTGATACAAGTATTTTATATCTGAGATTGTTTTACCTAGCTTTTATGCTATATTAGTTAAATTAGATTTTCTTTGACTCATTTATACTCTAATTTTCATATAATTAAAAACATTGAATTCAATAAATGTGTTAACAGTAGCTTTAAAAAGTAGATAGTATTAGATTATTGAATAAATATGTAAATAAATATCAAAATTTGATTGTTTATTGTTGTTGTCCTTTTTATTTTCTTATTTTAATTTTTTTATACAGAAGGTTCTTATTAGTTATCTATTTTATATATATTAGTGTATATATGTCAATCCCAATCTCCCAATTCATCTCACCACCTCCACCCCCCACCACTGTCCCCCCTTGGTGTCCATACGTTTGTTCTCTACATCTGTGTCTCTATTTCTGTCCTACAAACTAGTATATCTGTACCATTTTTCTAGATTCCACATGTATGTGTTAGTATATAATATTTGTTTTTCTCTTTCTAACTTACTTCACTCTGATAGTCTCTAGGTCCATCCACATCTCTAAAAATTACCCACTTTCAATTCTTTTTTATGGCTGAGCAATATTCCATTATATATATATATATATATATATATATATATATATATATGTATACACCATATCTTTATTCATTCATCTGTCGATGGACATTTAGGTTGCTTCCATGACCTGGCTATTGTAAATAGTGCTGCAATGAACATTGGGGTGCGTGTGTCTTTTTAAATTATGGTTTTCTCTGGGTATATGTAATAAATATGTAAATAAATAGTAAATATTTGATTGATTGTTTATTGTTGCTGTCCTTATTTTTAGTTATCTGATTCCTGAGTATTTGTTTGAAAGATAATTCTTACTAGAAGTTTCTGGAAAATGACTGTCTATTTTGGAGTTAAGCATAAACAGAAATAATATTTGATGAATGCTTCCATTTTCTTTGTTAAAACTTTAAGCTTTTTATTTTGAACTAATTGTAAACTTACAGAAATTTTGCAAAAATAACATAGAGAATCCCAATATACCTCTTATACAGCTTCACCACATGATGTGAAAGGAAATATGAACACTAGAGAAACTCATGGAGCATGACTCCTTCTCGGAGGCAGTCTAGCCTGCATCTTGACACTGCACAAGGTCAAAGCTACAGAACTGAACTATGCTACATGATTTACAACTTTGAAATAAAATTTTGGAGCAGAATATGATTTTGTCTTAACTATATTTCAGTGTATCTTTTTCATGAAGACAAGTGATATTTTTACTCCATCTATTGTTTTAAAAATGAATATCAAAGTAAAACAAGGTATGACTCCAGATTAAGAGGTAATGTGGTATTATAAATGTGACACTATAATTTCCAGAACAATCAATTCTCAACTTTCACTCCTCTTCCTTGCTAAATTCTTAGGGCATCCATAGTTCAGAAACTTCCCAAGACCTAAAGAAGCTATATCATCCATTATATGTGTGTGTGTGTGTGTGTGTGTGTGTGTGTGTGTGTGTGTGTGTTGCATTTTGCAGTAAAAGTTTAATGCCTTTTAAACCAGGTTTTAATCATATAAAGAACACTATTTTTTTAATGTGGACCATTTTTAAACTCTATTGAATTGGTTACAGTATTGCTTCTGTTTTGGTGGGGTTTTTTTTTGGCCATGAGGCATGTGGGATCCTAGCTCCCTGACCAGGGATTGAACCCACACCCCCTGCATTGGAAGGTGAAGTCTTAACCACTGGACCGCCAGAGAAGTCCCTTAAAGAACACTATTTAATGAGTGGTTTTGTTAAAATAACTAGAATATAGGTATTATTTTAATTTACAGCATTATCAACAGCATAATCATTAAGAAACATACATTCAAAGGGTATTAATTTTAATATCTCTATTAATATAATAGTTATAATTAATATAAAATGAATATAATTTTCATATACTCTATTAATTTCTTTGTTTGGCAATCTTTTGTAATATCCTTTACCTAGAAATAATGGTGAAACTGTTTATCATAGCATCTCAGACACTTTACTATCAGACTCTTTTGCTACTCATATTTCCTACCACTGGATGTCCCTTATATTTTATTTACACGTGGTTTTTCCCTTAGTCTTGAAAGCCCTTGAGTCTATAATGTCTTGACCACATTGTACTGTTCCCCTCTCCTCTACTGTAGATTTAAATGTTCCCTACTCTGAACTCTGATATTACTTTGGTCATAACACAAGAAGAACACTTATCACAGTGTATTATATGTTTGGCTTTATGATCTTCTCTTTCCTCTGCTAGATAATGTGTGCCATCAAGCCAGAGCCACTTAGGCGTGTTTGTAACCACAGATCACAGCTTAATTTCTGGAATGTGGTGGATATTTAATATAGATATTTTTATTCAATCAATCAAATGAATTGGATTTCATAACTAATTTAAAATGTAAAAGTGATTGCCAAAGTACAGCTCTTCCATAAAAATAACACATTTTAAATATTAACCGACTCAGTGTTAGCCAAAGCTAGATAGATGGTTACATGGGTGTTTGACAGGATATTGCACTATGTGGGAGTTACCTGGAAGAGTAATCTTTTTTTTTTTTTTTCTGAAGAGTTTAGTATTACATTCACTCTCAAGTATTGGAAATATTATATGAGTAACACTGCATGCAATTAGACAAGGAAAATACAGAAATGGCAGCAGTGGATACCTTTATTTTTCTCTGATTAATGAATGAAAATAGTGGTCAACAACATGTAAGTGCTTACTATAGGTAGTTCTATATGCTTTGCATGTTTCAACTCTTATAATCCTTGCATGCTTTCTATAATGAAGATAGTATTATTCTTCCAGTTTAAAAGATCCAAAGCTGTGACACACAGAGGTTAAATAACTTGCCAAAGGACAGTCAGATAGGAAGTTGTAGAGCTCAGCAGCCAGGAGTCTAGCTTCAGATTCTGAGTTGTTACTCCTATATTACACTACCCCCCAGTACTGATAAAAAGCACTGTAGAAGGAATGAAGCGTTTAAGTAAAGCTGGCAACAGAGAAACCTGTACAATCATAGACTAATCATCTAGGTAAAAGAATATTTTGGATTGTTAGATCTACTATATGATTTTTCTTAAAGTTTTCTCTATTTGCTTTATTTTGAAATTTTCTAAATCTTTTCCACTTGCCTTTTTTTTTTTTTTAACTGTGATCCTTGTTTTCTTCCTATATTCTCATTTTTTGTAATGGGACCACCCCCCCCAGAAAATAAGGTCAATGGGTGGACACCAGAACAGAACATTATCTCTCAATACTAAAGAGATGGCTGGCATAAATTCTATGGACTTAATGAAAAAAAAAAAAATGGGTATTAGGTGGTAGTCCTATTTCAAAGTATTTGCCTCTTTATAGCTTACTCCCATGCTGAGATCTATTTTTTCAATGACTGTAAGATATTTCAACTCTGTATGTACCTCCTAGACAAATGCTAATTTTCTTGGCAAATCAAAAACAGAACATCTGCTTATATTGACTCTCTAGTTGGAAAACAATAAGAAAACCTTTTTCTTTTCTGTGCTAGTAATATGATTATAATACCCTATTGCATATTAATGACTCGAGATGCATTCTTGTTTGAATTTGGTCAGAAATAAAATGATGCAATATTGAGTTATAAAACAGAAATAAACCATATTTGCTAAATACTTTCTTCACCAAATAAAAACATACACATATAACAGTAAAATAAATGAAACATTTTAAAAGGAAGTCCTTATTTATAATCATCCTTCCACAGTTACATGATGGCGAAGGTAGTATTCATGGTCAAATATAACTTTTGAGACCATCGGCTCTGTGCAAGATGCCATGGAAATAAAGACTGTTTTGGAATAAAAGGGAACAAAAATCTTATTCAGAGAACACCTCCCAGCTGTGTTACCAGTTACTGTGTAATCATCTTTCATTATATATGCTGTATGGGGTATGGAGAATGATTAGAAATGCAAACCTGATGTTCTGAATTTGTATATCTCTTTTAGGGCCAGATCTCCTCAACAAGGAACTTAGCCTCAGATTCCACACGTAGAGCCTCAGATTCCACACGTAGCTCATTAAACGTTTTGCTAAGTCACTAATATTTACTGAGTGATCATTCTAATATTCTATAAAGCACCCTAAAGACAAGTTCTAAATTCTTATATTTATAGTATACTAGACACCAAGCAGTGTAAGACTAAGCAAAATCAGGACCCTACTATTATCATCTTAGTTTTCTTTTTCTTTTCCTTCCAATTGACTTTTACTGAATGGATAATACAGCATAGCAAAAAGTCTAATGTTATAAGTTATTTATTTACTTATCCCCCCTCAAAGTCAAGCACTGTTACCAGTGTTGCGGGACATCATTTCAGATATGGTATCCCTTTAACATCATAGCTGTGGTATATAGCTACACACGAGACAACATCTTAAGCAGGAAATAATATATATAATATTTTGTAGCTCATTTTTGCATTTAATTTATCTCACAGATCATACCATACTGAGCAACAAGAGCTGACTCATTCTATGTATAATCGCTTATTTCATTGTAGACACCTTATTTTAAAATGTTCCAGTTATCTATTCCTTCATAACAAACTACCCTAAAACTCAAAACCTCTTGGTTAATGATTTTATTGTATCTCATCATTTTGTGGATAATGAATATGCACAGGACTCAGCTAGGTGATTTTTCTGGTCCATATTGTATGAACTGGGGTCATTAGGTAAGACTTTGCTGATGCCAGGCTGGGCTGGATTATACAAAATGCATGTTCTGACATGTCTGGGCCCTTGGTGAAGATAGTTGGAGAAATGGGCTCAGTGGGTCCCTCTACGAGTGGTCTTGGGGCTTCTCCATATGGTACCTCCAGTATGGTAACTGGCCTTCTTGCAAAACAGCTAAGAGCTTCATGATACCAGAGTGGATGCTTCCAGTCCTTTTTAAGGGTATGCTTCCAAACTGACACAATATCATTTCCTCCAGATTCTATTGGACAGAGCAGTCACAGGTCAGGACAGATTGAAGGAGAATGGAATAAATTTCTTACTTCTCAATAGGAGGTGTGTTAAAGAATCTGTAGCCTCACACCAAGGAGTACTTCCCAGAACTTCTGCTGCCACTGTCTTTGCCCCTGCAGTGAGCCACAGCTGCCCCTCATCTCTGCAGGAGACCCTCCAACACTAGCAGGTTATTAAGGAAGAATTTTCTGAGAATAATACCTGTGAATCAGCCATATCCAGTCTTCTGCGGTAGTTTTAAGAGATCCCTGTGGAGGATTATAGAGATGGATGGGACTGCCTCACACCTTTACACAACCAGTGTAAGGAAAATGGTGTGGGAAAGACATTTGTAAGCCATGTGGCTTACAGGGTGTTGGTGCTCTGGCCGGGTGTCAGCCCTGTGCCTCTGAGGTGGGAGAGTCAAGTTCAGTACATTGGTCCACCAGAGACCTCCCGACTCCATGTGATATCAAATGGCAAAAATTCTCAGATCTCCATCTCAATGCTAAGACCCAGCTGCACTCAATGAACAGCAAGCTACAGTGCTGGACACCCCATGGCAAACAACTAGCAAGACAGGAACACAACCCCACGCATTAGCAGAGAGGCTGCCTAAAATCATAAGGTCACAGCCACCCCAAAACACACCACCAGAGGTGGTCATGCCCACCAGAAAGACAAGATCCAACCTTATCCACCAAAAAACACAGGCACCAGCCCCCTCCACCAGGAATCCTACACAACACACTGAACCAACCTTAGCCACTGGGGAAGACATCAAAAACAACAGGAACTACAAACATGCAACCAGCACAAAGGAGACCCCAAACACAGTAAGTTAAGCAAAATGAGAAAACAGATAAACACACAGCAGATGAAGGAGCAAGGTAAAAACCCATCAAACCAAACAGGTGAAGAGGAATTAGGCAGTCTGCCTGAAAAAGAATTCAGAGTAATGATAGTAAAGATGATCCAAAATCTTGGAAATAGAATGGAGAAAATACAAGAAACGTTTAACAAGGACATAGAAGAACTAGAGAGCAAACAAAGATGAATAACACAATAAATGAAATTAAAAATTCTCTAGAAGGAATCAATAGCAGAATAACCGAGGCATAAGAATAGATAAATGACCTGAAAGAATGGATAAATGGATAAAATAGTGGAAATAATTACCACAGAGCAGAATAAATAGAAAAGAATTAAAAGAATTGAGGACGGTCTCAGAGATCTCTGGAACAACATTAAACGCACCAACATTCGAATTATAGGGGTCCCAGAAGAGGAAGAGAAAAAGAAAGGGACTGATAAAATATTTGAAGAGATTATAGTTGAAAACTTCCCTAATATGGGAAAGGAAAAATTCAATCAAGCCCAGGAAGCGCAGAGAGTCCCATAAAGGATAAATCCAAGGACAAACATGCCAAAACACATATTAATCAAACTATCAAAAATTAAATACAAAGAAAAAAATATTAAAAGCAGCAAGGGAGAAACAACAAATAATATACAAGGGAATCCCTATAAGGTTAACAGACGATCTTTTAGCAGAAACTCTGAAAGGCAGAAGGGAGTGGCAGGATATATTTAAAGTGATGAAAGGGGAAAACTTACAACCAAGATTACTCTACCTAGCAAGAATCTCATTCAGATTTGACATAGAAATTAAAACCTTTACAGACAAGCAAAAACAGAGAGAGTTCAGCACCACCAAACAAGCTTTACAACAAATGCTAAAGGAACTTCTCTAGGCAAGAAACACAAGAGACAGAAAAGACTTACAATAACAAACACAAAACAATTAGGAAAATGGTAATGGAAACACATATATTGATAATTACCTTAAATGTAAATGGATTAAATGCTCCCACCAAAAGACACAGAATGGCTGAATGGATACAAAAACAAGACCCATATATATGCTGTCTACAAGAGACTACTTCAGACCTAGGGACATATACAGACTGAAAGTGATGGGATGGAAAAAGATATTCCATGCAAATGGAAATCAGAAGAAAGCTGGAGTAGCAATTCTTATAGCAGACAAAACAGACATTAAAATAATGACTATTACAAGAGACAAAGAAGGACACTACATAATGATCAAGGGATCAATCCAAGAAGAAGGGCTTCCCTGGTGGCGCAGTGGTTGAGAATCTGCCTGCCGATGCAGGGTACAAGGGTTCGTGCCCCGGTCCGGGAAGATCCCACATGCCGCTGAGTGGCTGGGCCCGTGAGCCATGGCCGCTGAGCCTGTGTGTCCGGAGCCTGCGCTCCGCAATGGGAGAGGCCACAACAGTGAGAGGCCCGCGTACCACAAAAAAAAAAAAAAAAAAAAAAAAAAAAAAAAAAAAAAAAATCCAAGAAGATGATGTAACAATTGTAAATATTTATGCACCCATTATAGGAGCACGTCAACACATAAGGCAAATATTAATAGCCATAAAAAGGGAAATCAACAGTAACACAATCATACTGGGGGATCTTAACACCCTACTTTCACCAATGGACCGATCATCCAAAATGAACATAAATAAGGAAACATAAGCTTTAAATGATACATTACACAAGATGGTCTTAATTGATATTTATAGGACACTCCATCCAAAAACAACAGAATACACTTTCTTCCCAAGTGCTCACGGAACATTCTTCAGGATAGGTCATATCTTGGGTCACAAATCAATCCTTTGTAAATTTAAGAAAACTGAGATCATATCAACTGTCTTTTCCGACCACAATGCTATGATGCTACATGTCACTTACATGAAAAAATCTGTAAAGAATACCAACACATGGAGGCTAAACAATACACTACTTAATAACCAAGAGATCACTGAAGAAATCAAAGAGGACATCATAAAATACCTAAAAGCAAATGACAATGAAAACACGACGATCCAAAACCTATGGGATGCAGCAAAAGCAGTTCTAAGAGGGAAGTTTATAGCAATACAATCCTACCTCAAGAAACAAGAAGCATCTCAAATAAACTACCTAACTTACACCTAAAGCAATTAGAGAAAGAAGAAAAACAACAACAAAAATCCCCCAAAGTTAGCAGAAGGAAAGAAACCATAAAGATCAGATTAGAAATAAATGAAAAGGAAATGCAGGAAAAATAGTAAAGATCAATAAAACTAAAAGCTGGTTCTTTGAGAAGATAAACAAAATTGATAAACCATTAGCCAGACTAATAAAAAAAAGGCAAAAGACTCAAATAAATAGAATTAGAAATGAAAAAGGAGAATTAACAACTGACACTGCAGAAGTACAAAGGATCATGAGAGATTACTACAAGCAACTATATGCCAAAAAAATGGACAACCTGGAAGAAATGGACAAGTTCTTAGAAGAGCACAACCTTCCGAGCCTGAATCAGGAAGAAATAGAAAATTTAAAAAGAACAATCACAAGCACTGAAATTGAGACCATGATTAAAAATCTTCCAACAAACAAAAGCCCAGGGTCAGATGGCTTCACAGGCGAATTCTAGCAAACATTTAGAGAAGAGCTAATACCTCTCCCTCTCAAACTCTTCCAAAATATAGCAGAGGGAGGAACACTCCCAAACTCATTCTACAATGCCATGATTACCAATACCAAAACCAGACAAAGACATCACAAAGAAAGAAAACTGCAGGCGAATATCACTGATGAACATAGATTCAAAAATCCTCAACAAAATACTAGCAAACAGAATCCAACAACACATTAAAAGGATCATACACCATGATCAAGTGGGCTTTATCCCAGGAATGCAAGGATTCTTCAATATAGGCAAATCACTCAATGTGATACAGCATATTAACAAACTGAAGGATAAACACCCTATGATAATGTCAATAAATGCAGAAAAAGCTTTCAACAAAATTCAACACAAATTTATGATAAAAATTCTCCAGAAAGTAGGCATAGGGGGAATTTACCTCAACATAATAAGGCCATATATGGCAAACCCACAGCCAACATCATTTTCAGTGGTGAAAACCTGAAACCATTTCCTCTAAGATCAGGAACAAGACAAGGTTGTCCACTCTCACCACTATTATTCAAAACAGTTTTGGAAGTTTTAGCAACAGCAATCAGACAAGAAAAAGAAATAAAAGGAATCCACATCAGAAAAGAAGAAGTAAAGCTGTAATTGTTTGCAGATGACATGATAGTATACAAAGAGAATCCTAAAGATGCTACCAGAATACTACTAGAGCTAATCAATGAATATGGTAAAGTAGCAGGATACAAAATTAATGCCCAGAAATCTCTTGCATTCCTATACACTAATGATGAAAAATCTGAAAGAGCAATTAAGGAAACACTCCCATTTACCATTGCAACAAAAGGAATAAAATACCTAGGAGTAAACCTACCTAAGGAGACAAAACACCTGGACACAGAAAACTATAAGACCCTGATGAAAGAAATTAAAGATGGAGAGATATATCATTTTCTTGGATTGGAAGAATCAACATTGTGAAAATGACTCTACTACCCAAAGCAATCTACAGATTCAATGCAATTCATGTCAAACTACCAATGGTATTTTTCACAGAACTAGAACAAAAAATTTCACAATTTGTATGGAAACACAAAAGACCCCAATAGCTAAAGCAATCTTGAGAAAGAAAACCGGTGCTGGAGGAATCAGGCTCCCTGATTTCAGACTCTACTGCAAAGCTACAGTAATCAAGACAGTATGGTACTGGCACAAAAACAGAAATATAGATCAATGGAACAGGATAGAAAACCCAGAGATAAACCCATGCACCTATAGTCACCTTATTTTTGATAAAGGAGGAAAGAATATACATTGGAGAAAAGACAGTCTCTTCAATAAGTGATGCTGGGAAAACTGGACAGCTACATGTAAAAAAATGAAATTAGAACACTCCCTAACACCATACACAAAAATAAACTCAAAATGGATTAAAGACCTACATGTAAGGCCCGACACTATAAAACTCTTGTAGGAAAACATAGGCAGAACACTCTGACATAAATAACAGAAAGATCCTTTTTGACCCACCTCCTAGAGAAATGGAAATAAAAACAAACAAATGGGACCTAATGAAACCTAAAAGCTTTTGTACAGCAAAGGAAACCATAAAGAAGATGAAAAGACAACCCTCTGAATGGGAGAAAATATTTGCAAATGAATCAACTGATAAAGGATTAATCTCCAAAATTAACAAGCAGCTCATGCAGCTCAGTATAAAAAACTGAACAACCAAATCCAGAAATGGGCAGATGACCTACATAGACATTTCTCCAAGGAAGATATACAGACTGCCAAAAAAAAAACATGAAAGGATGCTCAACATCACTAATCATTAGAGAAATGCAAATCAAAGCTACCATAAGATATCACCTCACACCAGTCAGAATGGTCATGATCAAAAAATCTACAAACAATAAATGCTGGAGATGGTGTGGAGAAAAGGGAACCCTCTTGCACTGTTAGTGGGAATGTAAATTGATACAGCCACTATGGAGAACAGTTTGGAGGTTCCTTAAAAAACTAAAAATAGAACTACCATATGACCTAGCAATCCCACTGCTGCGCATATACCCTGAGAAAACCATAATTCAAAAAGAGACATGTACCACAATGTTCATTGCAGCACTATTTACAATAGCCAGGACACAGAAGCCACCTTAGTGTCCATCGACAGATGAATGGATAAAGATGGAATATTACTCAGCCATAAAAAGAAACAAAATTGAGTTATTTGTAGTGATGTGGATGGACCTAGAATCTGTCATACAGAGTGACCTAAGTCAGAAAGAGAAAAACAAATACTGTATGCTAACATATATATATGGATTCTAAAAAAAAGAAAAAAAAAGGTTCTGAAGAACCTAGGGACAGGACAAGAATAAAGACACAGATGTAGAGAATGGACTTGAGGACAGAGAGTGGGAAGTGTAAGCTGGGACGAAGTGAGAGAGTGGCTTTGACATATATACACTACCAAATGTAAAACAGATAGGTAGTGGGAAGCAGACTCATAGCACAGGGAGATCAGCTCGGTGCTATGTGACCACCTAGATGGGTGGGATAGAGAGTGTGGGAGGCAGACACAAGAGGGAGGAGATATATTGATATATGTATACCTGACTCATTTGTTATGAAGCAGAATCTAACACACCACTGGAAAGCAATTATATGCCAATAAAGATGTTGACAGACAGATAAATAATCTGTGCTCTTTTTGTCTGCCATACTAGTCTTTAGTCAAACAACAAACTTCAGTAATTATTATTGTGTAGATGTTGCAATGACTATATCAGTAGAATATATTGGTACATTCTTACAAGATGAGTCAGAAAATGCTGATTTGCATTTGTAATTTTGATGAATATTGCCCAGTATTTTGCAGACATATCATACTGTGTCTTATTCATCTTTGTTTATCCCAACGGTGCTCAACAAAACAGTGTTCTGCAGTATTTGAAGAAATAAAGAACATAGGACTGAAAGGTATGAGGGAGTGTGGAGAAATGAAAATTAAGAAAAGAGAGTTATAGAATTTGAAAAATAATAGGACAAGACAGAAATCTAATATTCGAATGTCATTTAATTTGTTTGGTATCTACTAATTCTCTGTTAAAACGCAGAGGACAATTAGATAGTCTCTTAGGTCCTTTCAACTGCTAACCTTTTATAATCCCATGATTATATATACATACACACATATGTGTATGTGTGTGTGTATGTATATATAAAAGTGTTCCATGGAAGGGTAACTTTTGAATATTTCTTTTTACATTTAAAAGACTTTCATTTTGAGAAACATGCAAAACTGAGGGCTGTGAATAGTGCACAGGTTTTTTTTTTTCTTTTTCCCCTCTTAATGGTTACAATTCAATTAAGTCTGACAGGATACCATTAATGTTTTTGTCAAAAGCTTAGCAATTAGAGCTGTTTAGATTTTCATATGGTCATCTTTACCAAGGCAAGTATTGAGAATAATTTTGGAAATATAGCTTGTCAATAGCTTAACATATGCTTCATATAAGCTACAGCAAATTTTAAAAATTGTTAACTTCAACTAACTACATGTAATAAGTCAAAATTAATTTTATTATATCATCATAAGTATGTATCAAAATAATAGAAAGTTACTTGAATATATATATTATCTGATAATCTCACAAAAGTTAAAAATCAGGGTTCAGAATTCCTATGATAACTGAAGTAACAGAAGTAATTATAGATATCACACAAAAATAAAAATGCTTGGTAGATATATCTCAACTGCTAAAGTTTTAAATTTGAGAAGGGATTATGTTAAAGAAAACTTTGATACATGATACCTTACAAAAGTTACTGTAAAAAGGACTCTCTCTTATTTCCAAGACCTATTTGCCAGTTAAAATGTCATTTATGTAAAATGTGAATTGGCAAAATGTCTAAAATATAAATTAATGAAAAGTTGTAATTGGAGGTTACAAAAAATCCCAAATTACTATGTATCCCCTTTAATTTTTGTTGTTTATTTTAAACAGATCCTACATAATGGCCACAATTTAGCTTATAATTTAGAAATTTCCTAAATTTATGTGATAAAAACCACCTTTGAAAGTCTAAAGTTTGAAAATAACAACATAAATTCTGTTAACAAGTCCATTTTATAACATTTCTCTTTTTTTTGCCTCCTATCCTGCTACTCTTTTTTTCTCAGGTAAAATCTTAATGATAGCCTATGCAATAGTGTAGTTTATAATTAGCTGTGGATGCAATTAGAGGCATCACAGTCTCTAACTGATACTACTTCAGCCTCTTTCTTATTTTTTATGTCTTCAGTCTTTGATCCCGTTACTTTTCTCTCCAGCATAAACTGTACTTGAATTCTACCAAAGACCCCCACTGACCTTAAGCTGCTGTAGTTTGTGGTGTACTAACTCCCCACTGTTTGTCAACTCCCATTAAAAACACATTTACTTTCACTTTCAGTCTGTTAAACACTGTGGCAAAAAGTCAATTCATTTTGCTGAGACATCACTTCATATTTTTTTTTTCTTTTTTTTAAAGTAGAAATACAGTTGACATACACTGTTACGTTAGTTTGAGGAGTACTACATAATGATTTGACATTTCTATACACTATGAAATGATCAGCACAATAAACTTAGTAACCATCTCTACCCATACAAAGTTATTAGACTGTTATTGACCATATTATTTATATTATATGTTACATCACCATGGCTTGTTTATTTTATAACTGGAAATTTTTACTTCTAAATCCCTTTTACTATTTCACCACCCTCACCCTCTTCCCCTTTGGCAACCACCTGTGTGTTCTCTGTATCTGAGTCTGTTTTCGTTTTCTTTTGTTTGTTTCCTTTGCTTTTAATTTTCCACATATAAGTGAGATCATACAGCAATTGTCTTTCTCTGACTTCTTTCACTTAGCATAATATATCTAGGTACATCCATATTGTTGCAAATGGCAAAGTTTCATTTTATGGCTGAGTAATAGTCCATTGTATATATGTGTGTGTATGTATACACACTATATCTTCTTTATCAGTTCATCTATTGATGGACACTTAGGTTGTTTTCATATCTTGGCTATTGTTAATAATGCTCCAATGAACATAGGGGTGCATATATCTTTTCACATTAGTGTTTTTGCTTTCAAATAAACACCCAGGTGTGCTTTTAGTTTTGTGAAGAACCTCTATACAGTTTTCCATGGCGAATGCACCAATTTACAATCCCACTGACAGTGCATGAAGGTTCCTTTTTCTCCACATCCTCACCAAAACTTATTTGTTCTTTTTAATGACAGACATTCTGAAATGTATGAGGTGGTATCTCACTGTGGTTTTAATTTGCACTTCCCTGATTAGTAATTTTGAGCATCTTTTCATGTGTCTGTTGGCAGATTATTAACCACTTCACCACAAAGGAAGCTCTTTAAACCATTTTAAATTTATTTTTCTGTACAGTTTGAGAAGGCAGTCTAGTTTGATAATTTGCTTACAGCTGTCCAGTATTCCCAACACCACTTATTAAATCTCCTGTCTTTTCCCTATTATATAGTCTTGCCTCATTTGTCATGCATTAATTGGCCGTGTAAGCATGGGTTTATTTCTGGGCTTTCTACCCCTGTTTCATTGATATGTGTGTCTGTTTTTGTGACAGTACCATGCTGTTTTGATTATTATAGAATGTAGTATAGTTTTATATCAGGGAGCATGATACCTCAGCTTTGTTCTTTATTAAGATTGTTTTGGCTATTTGAGGTCTTTGTGATTCCTTACAAATTTTAGAATTATTTGTTCTAGGTCTATGAAAAATACAATTGTTGTTTTGAAAGGGATGCATTGAATCTACAGCTTGCCTTGGGTAATGTCATCATTAACATTACTAATTCTTTCCATACATGTGTACATAATATTTTTCCATTTATTTGTGTCTTCAATTTCTTGCAACAATGTCTCACAGTTTTCTGAGAACAGGTCTTTTACTTCCTTGTTTAGATTTATTCCTAGATATTTCATTCTATTGATGAAATTGTAAATGTGATTTTTAAATTTTCTCTTTCTGATAGTTATTAGTACATAGAAATGCAACAGAGTTATGTTTATTAATTTTGTATTTTACTGAAATCATTTATTCTAATATTTTGGAGGCATCTTTAGTATTTTCCATATATAGTGTAATGTCACCTACAAACAATGACAGTTTTACTTCTTTTTTTCCAATTTGTATTCCTTTTAATTCTCTTTCTTGTCTCTTGCCGTGGCTAGAACTTCCAATACTATATTGAATAAAAGTGGTGAGAGTAAACATCCTTGGCTTGTTCCTGATCTTACAGGAAGTAGCTTTTCACAGTTGAATATGATGTTGGATGTACATGTGTCATATATAGCCTTTATTATGTTGAAGTAAGTTCCCTTGACACCCACCTTGTTGAGAGTTCTTATCATAAATGGATGTTAAAATGTGTCAAAAGATTTTTCTGCTTCTATTGAGAGGATCATATGATTTTTATTCTTCAATTTGTTAATGTGATGTATTGCATTGATTGATTTGCACATATTGAAGCATCCTTGCATCCCTGGAATAAATCCCACTTGATCATGATATATACTTTTAATGCATTATTAAATTTAGTTGGCTAATATTTTGTTGATAATTGTTGCACCTATGTTCATCAGTGATATTGGCCTGTAATTTTCTTTTCTGTGGTGGTTTTGTATGTTTTTCATATCAAGGTGATGATGGCCTCATAGAATGATCTGGAGGCACCCTTTAGTTTGAAAAGGATAGGTGTTAACTTTTCTTTAAAACTTTATGGAATTCACCTCTGAAGGCTTCTGGTCCGGGTCTTTTGTTTATTGGGAGGGTTTTTTTATTACTAATTTTGTTACTGTTAATCAGTCTGCTTATTTTTTCTATTTTTTCACAAGTCAGTCTTTGAAGATTGTACATTTATGGGACATATCCATTTCTCCTAGGTTGTTCAAAGTATTGGTATGTAATTGTTAATAGTTATGTCTTATTATTGTTTGTATTTCTGTGGTATCAGTTATAACTGCTCCTTTTACATTTCATTTCTGATTTTATTTATTTGGGCTCTCTCACTTTTTTCTTGATGAGTCTGACAAAAGGTTTATCAATTTATTTTTTTAAAGAACCAGATCTTAGTTTCATTGATCTTTTAGGGTTTTTTTTTTGTCTCTGTTCCATTTACTTCTGCTCTGATCTTTATTGTTTCTTTCTTCCTACTAACTTTGGGTTTTATTCATCTTTTTCTAGTTCCTTTAAGTGTTTTCTTGTTTCTTGAGGAATGCTTATTTCACTAAAAACTTCCTTCTTAGAACTGGTTTCACTGCATCACATACATTTTGTATTGTTGTGTTTCCATTTTAATTTATCTCCAGGTATTTTTTTAAATTTTCTCTCTGATTTCTACAGTGACCCATTGGTTGTTCATTAACATATTGTTTAGCTTTCAGTGTTTGTGTTTTTTGCATTTTTTTTCTTGTAGTTGATTTCTACTCTCATACCTTTCTGATCAGAAAAGGTGTTTGTGTGATTTTGATCTCATTACATGTATTGAGACTTTTGTGGCCTAGGATGTGATCTATCCTGGAGAATGTTCCATGTGGACTTGAAAAGAATGTGTATTCTGTTTTGGACTGGAAATTCTGTATGTGTGTGTGTGTGTGTATATATATATATATATATATATATATATATATATATTTCTATTAAGTTCATAAGATCTAACATGTCATTTAAGATCAATATTTCATTACTGACATTCTATCTGGACCTGTCCTTTGATATAAGTGGGATGTTGAAGTCCCCTACTATTTTTGTTATATACTATTATTATTACTATTGTACTAATGTCAGTTTCTTCCTTTATGTTGGTTAATATTTGCTTATACTATATTTATATCTGTATATTTACATGACTATATATATATGTATATATATTTTTTAAGTAGATCTCTTAAGTTTGAATCCATTCTAACCACCCTAAATTTTTACTACTCCCTCATTTAATGCTTTTGACTACATATTTTACATTTTTTTGTGTGTGTATCCCTTAACTACTTGTGGATAGACAATTTTACTACTTTTGATTTTAAACATCCTACTAGCTTTATAAGTGGTTGACCACTTTACTGAATGTTCACCATTACCAGTGAGATTTCTCCTTTCATAATATTCATATTTCTAGATGTTGCCTTCTTATCTCATTACAGTAAGTCCCCTACATACTAATGAGTTCTGTTCTGCGAGCATGTTTGTAAGTCCAATTTGTTCATAAGTCCAACAAAGTTAGTCTAGATACCCAACTAACACAATCAGCTATATAGTACTGTGCTGTAATAGGTTTATAATACTTTTAACATGAACAATACATAAAAAACACAAAAAATAAAACATTTTTAATCTTGCAGTACAGTATCTTGGAAAGCACAGCAGTACAGTACAACAGCTGGCATACAGGGGCTAGCATTGAGTGAACAGGCAAGAAGAGTTACTGACTGGAGGAAGGAGAGGAGGTGGGAGATGGTAGAGCTGAAGGATCCTCAGCAATAGGAGATGGAGGGCAAGCTGCATGTGACAATGTACACCAGACACGTGAACTAAGTTACATGACTGGCCATGCAAACACACGTTTGTATCTTTGAAAGTTCACAATGTGCAGGTTTGTATGTAGGGGACTTACTGTATTGCCTTCTTTTCTGCTTATAGAAGTCCCTTTAACATTTCTTGTAAAGCCAGCTTAGTGGTGCTGAATTCATTTGCTTTTGCTTATCTGTAAAATTCTTTCTCCTTCAAATCTTAATGATAACCTTGCTGGGTAGAGTATTCTTGATTGTAGATTGTTTTTTCGTGTCATCACTTTGAATATATCATGCCACTCCCTTCTGACCTGCAAAGTTTCTACTGAAAATTCAGCTGACAGTCTTACAGGAGTTCCCTTGTATGTAACCATTTGCCTTTCTCTTCTGGCTTTTAAGATTCGTACTTTATCTTTAATTTCTGCCATTTTAATTATAATGTGTCGTGGTGTAGACCTCTTTGGGTTCATCTTCTTTGAAACTCTGTGCTTCCTGGACCTGATATGCTTCCTTCCCCAGGTTAGGGAAGTTTTCAGCTATAGTTATTCAAATAAATTCTTTGTCCCTTTCTGTCTTCTCCTTCTGGAACCTCTATAATGTGAATGTTCATATGCTTGATGTTATCCCATAGGCCTCTTAAGCTGTTCTCCTTTATAAAAATTCTTTTCTGTGTTAGGCTTGAGTGTTTTTCACTGCTGTCTTTCAGATGGCTGATCCTTTCTTCTATACCAGCTAATCTACTGTTCATTTCTTCTGGTGCATTTTATATTTCAGTTATTTTATTCTTCAGCTCTCTCCTTTATATTTTCTCATCTCTTTGTATATACAAATTCTCACTTTGTTCATTATTCTTCCCTAAACTCAGTGAGCATCTTTATGATCATTAATTTGAACTCTTTATCAGGTTACTTCCTTATCTCCATTTCTTTTAGTTCTTTTTCTGGGGTTATGTCTTGTTCCTTCAGTTGGAACATAATCCTTTGTTTCCCCATTTTCCTTAAATTCTCTCTGTTTATTTATATTTGTTAGGAAGGTTGGCTATATTTTTCAATCCTCAAGTGGTCTTATGTAGGATATGTCCTATGGGGGTCACGAGAGCTATGTACTCTAGGGGTACCCCCTATGTGGGCTTTGTGTACCCTTCTGTTGTAGTGGGGTTGATTACTGTGGGTGTGCTGGTATGTAGAGCTGGCCCCAGAGCAGCTGGCTGTGAGATTGCAGCTAATGTGATGGCTGTGAAACCACTGGAGCATGGGATAGGCTTACTGCACAGTTGTCAGTGCATTTAGGGGGTGTGTGGCTCGTGAGACCCACTGGTGGGCAGACCCAGTCCCTGTGTGACTCTCTGAACAACCTGGGGTGGGGGAATGACTCAGGTCTGATGCTGGATGTTAGGGCTGGGTCCCTGGTGCTAATAGGCTAGAGGGAGGATTCCAAGATGTCACTTGCCAGTGATGGTGTTAGCACAGTAGGATGTGCTCCTAAAAATGGCTGCCACCAGTGTTTCTGTGCCCAGGGAGTCCCAGATGCCTCTTGCCTCTCCAGGAGGCTCTCCAAGATCAGCAAGTGGGCCTGACCCAGGCTTGCATTGGGACTCAGAGCATGTGAAATTTTGTGCATTGCTTTTAAGAACTGAATATCTATTTCCTATAGCCCTCTGGCTCTTCTGAACATAAGCCCCATTAGTTTTCAAAGCAGACCTTCTGGCAGCTTGTTTTCTCAGTGTAAGACCCCTGGCTGGTGACCCTAATGCAGGGCTCAGACACCTCATTTCTTGAGGAAGACCTCTATGATTGTGCTATTCCTCTTGTTTTTGAACCACTAAACCTAGGGGTGTGGGTCCTGACTATATTGTTCTTCACCCCTTCTGTTCACCCTGTAGTGGTTTTTTCTTTATGTCTTTAGTTGTGGAAAATATTTTCTGCTAGTCTTCAGGTCATTGATAGTTGCTCTTTAAGTGCAGTTGACCCTTGAACAACATGGAGGTTAGGGGCACTGACCCCCCATTAAATTGAAAAATCCATGTACAATTTTACAAGTGGCCCTCTGTATTCACAGTTCTACATCTGCATCTGTGGATCCAACCAAATGTGAATCAGGTAGTAATATAGTATATATTTATTGAAAAAAAATCCATGTATAAGTGGACCTGCACAGTTCAAATCCATGTTGTTCGAGATGCAACTGTAATTGTAATTTTGGTGTGTCCATGGAAGAAGGTGAGTTCAAGGTTTCCCTACTCTGCCAACTTGACCACCCCCCTTAATTATTTCATAATTTAAGGTGATCTTTTATACACTGAAACTACCACCCTTCCAACTTAATGGGTGGCCGTTCTTTCAGGGATTCTCTATTGTGGTTTCCATTGCAGTGGTTAGTCATTTTTGTTTTAAAAAAACATATTCCTGAAAACGTTTTAAAGTAATGATAGCATAATCATCAATTGGGTGTTCATTTTATATGCAGAGATTAAGTGCCTTACATATATTTCTTTACTCTTTACCTTAATGTAACAGATTGCTCCCTTCAGTATTTTTTTTTTTCAGGTGAAGAAATTCAAGAGAAGCTAAGTTATTCAGTCAAGTTTATATTCCTAGTGAGCCAGAGAAAAAGTAAACCTGTGCCTATGAAGGCTCCATTTTTTCATTCATTTATCCAACATACCATATATTGATTGTCTCTTATGTGCTTCTGTATTAAGTAACCAAGAAGAGTCTAGACAAATGTACTCCTTTGGACAGTGGAGTTGACAGTCAGAAGGGATTGACATTGGCTAAGTGATGACAATTCTACCCAGGAGTAACAGGGAAAAGTGCACACTATGCAAATCTGGAGTGGGTTTGGGGACAGAAAACTTTTATTAAGTAAGTTATAAACATTTAAGCTGAGACCTGAAAAATGAATAGGATTTAGCTATACAAAGCATATTTACGGGAGACAAGAGGCACTGGACAAGGTCTAAAACATGACATTTTCAAAGTGAAACATGTTGAGTTTCATAAACTGAAACAAGCATAGTTGCCTGGGGCACAGAGAAGCTGGAAAAAGGTTATTCTCTCTCTTTTCAAAGTCTCTTTAAATACTTGTTAGTATATACCTGTGTTTGTGGTATTTTAAAGGATAAATATATTTTCTCATAATATTGCAGGTGAATGAGAAAATAATATTTAGCAAAAATAAAATAAAACACAAATCTTATTCTAACATCCAGAGATAATCACTGTTAGCTCTTTGATTTTTGCCTTTTCAGACATCCACTCTTTATAGGGACGTGTATATTTTTACAGGAAAAAATATGAACATAAAAGGCTCAAAAATTATACTGGTTATAAAGTAATATATGGAATTATTTTACATGTCTATAAATTTTTATGTTCAACATAGTGCATGAGCAATATAGAAGTGATATATAGATGGACAGATTGATTAAACAGAATAAATATTTTGAAAATGATGTTACTATGGATAAACATCAAAGTCTAAAGAAGAAGAGGTAAGTTATTTAAAAATTATTTTAAGACATTTACTAAGTATGTGGGAAAAGTCAGTTTTAATCCTTGATTCCACTTTCTCTTATACACCAGAGATGTCCAAAATTATAAATGACTATTTTGTATAAACCTATATTCACAAACCTGGAGGAAGACAGAGGTATGCAATGGACAGGGTCTTTCAAAAGAGAATATTTGTAAAATAAACACAAGTTGGATGACCTTTAATAAATTACAAATAAGCCCTACTTCATGAATTTAAAATCATAAATAAATATTCAAGGGAAAACTAGAAGCATACTTGCAACACATATAAGTGGTTGATATATACACAGCTATATAAAATAATAGGAAAATTCCTAACAATCAACTAGAATAACTGGTAAAATTCATAAGAAAAATCAAATTAAAACATATACCTGAAGCTCTTTCACTGTACCCTATGGAACACAATCAATCATAGGTTTTAAACAACAAAAAAAGCCATCTTTACATCTTCTGTCTACTATCTGACATCAAGCTCACTTCTGATAATGTTATTTCTCTTACAGCTCCCTTAAGGTATGATTGTTTTCTTTCTTACTTCACTAATCCATAACTCCTGGAGGTGGAACCACTGCCTGCCTTGTTCTTCATGGCTATTTCTAGGCCATCCTCCTTTTCCTTTCTTTAATCAAATTAACTGTTTTTTAAAAATTTTTATTTTATATTAGAGTTAATTAACAATGTTGTGTTAGTTTCAGGTGTATAGCAGAGTGATTCACTTATACATACACATGTGTCTATTCTTTTTCAAATTCTTTTCCCATTCAGATTATTAGAGTATTGAGCAGAGTTCCCTGTGTTATGCAGTAGGTCCTTGTTGGTTATCTATTTTAAATATAGCAGTGTGTACATGTCACTTCCAAACTCCTAGTCTGTCCCTCCCCCAACCCTTCCCCCCAGAACCATAAATTCATTCTCTAAGTCTCCGAGTCTGTTTCTGTTTTGTAAATAAGTTTGTATAATTTTTAAAATTTAGATTCCACATATAAATGATATCATATATTTGTCTCTGTCTGACTTACTTCACTTACTATGATAATCTCCATGTCCATCCACGTTGCTGCAAATGACAATATTTCATTCTTTTTAAGGCCTAAGTAATGTTCCATTGCATATATGTACCACATCATCTTTATGCATTCATTCATCTGTCAATGAACATTTAGGGTGCTCCCATGGCCTGGCTATTGTAAACAGTGCTGCAGTGAACATTGGGATGCACATATCCTTTCAAACCATGTTTTTCTCCAGATTATGCCCAGGAGTGGGATTGCTGGGTCACACGTTAGCTCTATTTTTAGTTTCTTAAGAACCTCCATACTGTTCTTCATAGTACAAATTTACATTCCCACCAACAATGTAGGAGGGTCCACTTTTCTCCACACATTCTCCAGCATTTATTGTTTGTAGACATTTTGATGGTGGTCATTCTGACCAATGTGAGGTGATACCTCATTGTAGTTTTTATTTGCATTTCTCCAATAATTAATGATGTTGAGCATCTTTTCATGTGCCTATTGGCCATTTGTATTTCTTCTTTGGAGAAATGTCGGTTTAAATCTTCCACCCATTTTCTGATCGGGTTGTTTGTTTTTCTGATACTGAGCCACATGAGCTGTTTGTATATTTTGAAGATTAATTCCTTGTTGGTTGCTTCGTTTGCAGATATTTTCTCCCATTCTGAGGGTCAACTTTTTGTTTTGTTTACAGTTTTCTTTGCTGTGAAAAAGGTTTTAAGCTTAATTAGGTCCCATGTGTTTATTTTTATTTTTATTTTCACTACTCTAGGAGGTAGATTGGAAAACTTCTTGCTGTGATTTATGTCAGAGAGTGTTCTGCCTTTGTTTTCCTTTAAGAGTTTTATAGTATCCAGCCTTACATTTAGGTCTTTAATTCATTTTGAGTTTATTCTTGTGTGTGGTGTTAGGGGTGTTCTAATTTCATTCTCTTACTTATAGCTCTCCAGTTTTCCAAGTACCACTTATTAAAGAGACTGTTTCTCCATTGTATATTCTTGCCTCCTTGGTCATAGATTAGGTGACCATAGGTGTATGGGTTTATTTCTGCACTTCCTATCCTGTTCCATTGATCTATATTTCTTTTTTTGTACCAGTAACATACTGTCTTGATGACTGAAGCTTTGTAGTATAGTCTGAAGTCAGGGAGCCTGATTCTTCCAGCTCTGTTTTTTTCTCAGGATTGCTTTGTCTATTCAGGGTCTTTTATGTTTCCATACAAATTGTAAATTTTTTGGTTCTAATTCTGTGAAAAATGCCATTGGTAATTTGATGGGGATTGCAAACCTGTAGATTGTTTTGGGCAGTATAGTCATTTTCACAATGTGGATTCTTCCAATCCAAGAACATGGTATATCTCTCCATCGGTTTGTGTCCTCTTTGTTTTCTATCATTAGCATGTTATAGTGTTCTGGATACAGTTCTTTTGCCTCCTAAGGTAGGTTTATTCCTAGGTATTTTATTCTTTTTGATACGATGACAAATGTGGTTGTTTCATTAATTTTTCTTTCTGATCTTTCGTTGTTATTATATAGGAATGCAAGAGATTTCTGTGTAGTAATTTTGTATCCTGCAACTTTACCAGATTCATTGATGAGCTCTAGTAGTTTTCTGGTAGCATCTTTAGGATTTTCTACATATATTTTCATGTCATCTGCAAACAGTGATAGTTTTACTTCTTCTTTTCCAATTTGAATTACTTTTATTATTTTTCTCTGATTGCTGTGGCTAGGACTTCCAAAACTGTGTTGAATAAAAGTGGTGACAATGGACATCCTTGCCTTTTTCCTGATCTTGAGGAAATGCTTTCAGCTTTTTCACTGTTAAGTGTGATATTAGCTGTGGGTTTGTCATATATGGCCTTTATTATGTTGAGATATGTTCCCTCTATGCCCACTTTCTGGAGAGTTTTTATCATAAATGGGTGTTGAATTTTGTCAAAAGCTTTTTCTGCATCTATTGAGATGATATGGTTTTTATTCTTCAGTTTGCTAATGTGTATCACACTGACTAATTTTCAGATATTGAAAAATCCTTGCATCCCTCTTGTAACAGTCTATTTTGTCTTATATGAGAATTGCTACCCCAGCTTTCTTTTGATTTCCATTTGCATGGAATATCTTTTTCCATCCCCTCACTTTCAGTCTGTATGTTTCCCTAGGTCTGAAGTGGGTCTCTTTTAGACAGTATATATACAGGTCTTGTTTTTGTGTCCATTCAGGTAGTCTCCCTCTTTGGGTTGGAGCATTTAATCCATTTACATTTAAGGGAATTATTGATATGTATGTTCTTACTGCCATTTTGTTAATTGTTTTCAATTTGTTTTTGAAGTGTTTTCTCTTCCTCTTTTGTTCTCTTCTCTTGTGATTTGATAACTAACTTCAGTGATGTGTTTGTATTTCTTTTTTCTTTTGTGTATGTGCATGTATTGTAGGTTTTTGGTTTGTGGTTACCATGAGGTTTTGATATAGCAGTCTATACATAAACAAGACTGTTTTATGTTGCTCGTCTCTTAATTTTCAATGCATTTCCAGTATCCTGCATTTGTTCTCTCCTCTTGTCATGATTGCTGGTTTGGGTATCATATTTGTGTGCAGATGATTTCCTACCTTTACTGTATGTTTGCCTTTATTAGTGAGCTTTTCCACTCATAGTTTTCTTATTTCTAGTTGTGACCTTTTTTTTTTTCTGCCTAGAGATGTTTCTTTAGCATTTGTTGCAAAGGTGGTCTGGTGATGCTGAAGTCTCTTAATTTGTGTTTGTCTGTAAAGCTTTTGATTTCTAGGTCAAATCTAAATGAGAGCCTTGCTGGGTAGAGTATTCTTGGTTGTAGATTCTTCCTTTTCATCACTTTAATTCTATAATGCCACTCCCTTCTGGCCACAGTGTTTTTGCTAGGAAATCAGCTGATAACCATAAAGGAGTTCCCTTGTACTTTATCTGTTGCTTTTTCATTGTTGCTTTTAATAGTTTTTCTTTATCTTCAGTTTTGTCAATTTGATTACTATATGTCTCAGTGTTTTCCTCCTTGGGTTTTTCCTGCCTGGACTCTGCACTTCCCAAAGTTGGCTGACAGTTTCCTTTCCCATGTTTTGAAAGTTTTCAGCTATTATCTCTCCAAATATGTTCTCAGGTCCTTTCTCTTTCTCTTCTTTGGGGACCTCTACAGTTCAAATGTTGGTGCATTTAGTGTTGTCCCAGAGGTCTCTGAGACTGTCCTTTCTTTTCATTGTTTATTCTGTTCCATAGCAGTGATTTCCACCATTCTGTCTTCCAGGTAACTTATCCTTTCTTCTGCCTCAATTATTCTGATATTGATTCCTTCTACTGTATTTTTCATTTCTGTTATTGTGTTGTTCATCTCTATTCTTTAGTTCTTCTAAGTTTTTGTTAAACATTTCTTGTATCTTCTTGTGTCTATTCTTTTTTCCAAGATCCTGGATCATCTTTACTATCATTACTGTGATGCTTCTTTCAGGTATATTGCCTGTCTCCACTTCCCTTAGTTGTTCTTCTGGGGTTTTATCTTGTTTTTCATCTGGGACATTTCGTCTGCCATTTCATTTTGCCTAACTTGCTGTGATTGTAGTTTCCATTCTGCAGGCTGCAGGGTTGTAGTTCTTCTTGCTTATGTTGTCTGCCCCCTCATGGATGAGGCTGTCTAAGAGGCTTGTGCAGGCTTCCTGGTAGGAGGGACTGGTACCTACCCACTGGGGGGTGGAGCTGCGTCTTGTCCCTCTGGTGGGCAGGGTCATGGCTTTGGGTGTGTTTATTGGGTGCCTGTTTATTCAGGAAGACTTTAAGCAGCCTTTTCTGCTGATGGGTGGGGCTGCATTCAGGCTGTGTTGGTTGTTTGGCCTGAGGCGACCCAGCCCTTGAGCCTACAGGCTGTTGGGTGGACCAGGTCTTGATAAGAAAATGGCAGCCTCCTAGAGAGCCCACACCAATTAACCCTCACCAGGACTACTGCTGCCAGTGTCCCTGTTCCCACAGTGAGCCACAGCTGCCTTCCACCTCTACAGGAGACCCTTCAGCACTAGGAAGTAAGCACGGCCCAGTCTCTTACGAGGTCACCGTGTTTTTCCCTGGGTCCTAGTGTGCACAAGACCCTGTGTGCACCCTCTAAGAGTCAAGTTTCTGTTTTTCCCAGTGCTGTGGAATTCCTGTGGTCAAACCCCATTGGCCTTCATAGCCAGACTCTTTGGGGGCTCCTCCTCCCATTGCCAGACCTGCAGGATGGGGAGCCCAAAGTGGGGCTCAGAATTCTCACTCCTGTGGGAGAACTTATGTGGTATAATTGCTCTCCAGTTTGAGTCGCCCACCTAGTGTGTATGGGGTTTGATTTTATCACAATTGTGCCCCTCCTACCACCTCGTTGTGGCTTCTTCTTTGTTTGGATGTAGGGTATCTTTTTTGGTATGTTCCAGCATCTTTTTGTCAGTGGTTGTTCAGGAGTTAGTTGTGATTTGGTGTTTCCATAAGAAGCAGTGATCTCATGTCCTGGTACTCTGTCATCTTTCCTCCTCCCACAAAGTAACTGTGCTATCTCTCCTTGTCATCACCTGTTCCTCCATGGTACCCTCCCTCTCTGGATTTCCTGTCATAATACGGCAGATTATAAGATACAGAAAGATGACCCCTGCATTACTTGTTTCCTTGATCTTCTCTGCTGCAATAATTTTGTTTGCCATCCTCTGTAGCCATTTTGTTAATGTCATTAGCATTATATGAAGCACTTCTATAATCTCAATTTTAAACATTCCATTTTCCAACCACCAGTTCTTTTGTTTCCAAATTATTTTCTCTCATGTCCCACCTCTTTAACCCTACTTGAATTAACATGCTATTGATGCTACACCACCCTTCAACCTTCTTCCTTCTTTACTTTGCTCATAATTCCCACAGTGAATCATTATATTCACTCATTTCCTTGCCTTCCTTTTAACTGCATTATACTCACATAAAGAAACTCCAAACTTCTGCCTACTGCAGGATTATAAAGTTACCCCTGGAAGAATGTGGGTTTAAACTTATGGGTACACTTATACGGGGATTTTTTTCAATAGTAAATGTTACAATACTACATGATTTGCAGTTGGTCGAATCTGCAGAAACTGAGATACAGAGGATCTGCCTATAGGGAGGGCCAACTATAAATTATACTTGGATTTTTGTTTCTGTAGAGGGTCAGCACCTATAACCCTCATGTTGTTCAAGGGTCAACTGTATTCTGTTGTTAAATATCACTGGAAAAAATACAGTTACACTTACTGGTCTCATTTTATATTGTTTTTACAATCAGCAAACTAAAAGAGCCTTTAATGCTGCTGCCAAACAAACCCATATTCTCCCATTCTCTACGACAACTCTTCCATACACAGTGCTTTCTCTTTAACCCTACTATACCTCCTATTAATCTTTACTTTCACATGATGATCTCAATTCTTATTAAATAAAGAATTATAGCAATCTGAAGACCAGTTCTACAAGCTTGCACTGCTATGTCCTTCATCCATGATTATGCATCATACCTTCTTCTCCTCTATGCACAGACCAGCAAATCAGGGCTTATACCTCCAATTGTGAAGTATATTTCACCAACTCTTCCTTTCTCAAGGGATATTGTTCCACCACTTCTCTTGCACTCTCTCTGTGAGCAACATGAGGACAGGTTTTAAAATATATTTTGTATACTTTAAAATCCCCAGAGCCTATAATGGTGCTGGGAACATAGAGGGTACTCAGTAACGAGTAAATGAAAGCTAAAATGAAAGAGATTGCCATTTTTACTAGTCAAATTTAACAGTGTAATATATGATACAATTTAATGTGTCAAGAGCGGAATGAAATGATTACTCACTTTCATGGTAGATAAACATTTGAAATTAAACACTGCCCAAAAGCAATCTGAGGAGAGAATCATAGATTCATAGAATTAAAACCTTAATATAACAATTTTACTATTTGCAGCCTCCTCTTTAAAAAAGCAAGGCAAGTATTAATATGCAATAAAATCTTTGTTTATACAGTGGCAATTTGAGTTAAAAACCAAAAACAAAGCAAATATTTAGACAAATTATGGTGAATCTACATGTTTAGAAAATTGGGTGTTATTATGATCACATCCACAAAGTACTTCTGTTTACTCTGGAAACTGTCTATTTGGTATATGAGTACCTGGTGTGCCAGTGAAGGTGTGGCCCTGCTCATAGCTTCCTTGTAGAGGATCACTCCTGGAGTCCTCATGTGAGAGAACTGGCCAAGAAGAGAGTTTGAGGATTCTTTATTATTAGTGGTCAGGTTCAATACCACTGACTACATCTTTCTCGGTAACATTAATCTCCCCCAAAGTCATGTCTGATTGAATCCAGCAAAGGTATCTGATTGATAACCTATGTGCCAACCACCTAGTGATGTGACAGCCTAATGTCTCTTTGAGTGTGAATAAGAGTAATTAGTGGTTTTTAGAGAATATACACAGAAACTAATGCTTGATGTTAAAACCGTTTTGCTCAATGAAAAAACAAAGTGGCTTATGTTTTGAGTAATTATGCTACTTATTCATAGTCATATATTTGACTGAAAGATCTCTGTTTATATATATATATATATATATATATATATATATATATATAGTAATAGTGCAAGCTGCCAGAAAAGAAAATAATAAAAGAGGTAATTTACTTGCTGCAACATCTGCTTGCTTCACCTGCAGAAGAGAATATTCCAGTTTACTCTTTATGCTTAACAAGACTGAACACTTTGAAACATACTTCTGGAGTCACCCAACCTGTAAATTAAATACATCAGCAATGCAATTATTCCACTGTGCTCTTTTCACAGGTATAAATCACATATAGAACAGTTGCAGTGCTGAGCAACAAAAACTATAATTTATATTTTACTGTTAATGCCTGAAACTTCACAATGTAAACCAGTGTTCTGAAGTTGCAAATAGATTCTATGGCTGCTGCTCTGATGAGGTTACCTCAGGTCCAGGAAAGAATATCAGACTAGAAAGCAATAATATTTTATGGAAACTTTATTTTGTAACTTGTTTCCTTCTCTTGTGTTTTGCATACCTTTAATAGAATAGCATATAATTTGCTATAGTTTAAAATTTTAGATTGCACACTTTTTAATAAAAATTTTTGAAAATAAAAAGCATAATAGTAGTCAATTCTAAAAACAATCATTATTGATACATGCTTGATGCAGAAAATATTAAAAAGACAAAATATCACAGATAAAAAGCAAACATATTTCCCAAACAACCACCAAAATTTGAGGACTTTAACATTTTGACAACTTTTTAAATTCAAGGTTTCTTTTCCTCAGGATTTTCCTAAATAATTATTCACATTGAAGGTTCATATTTTCTTTCACTTTCTCTCTCTTACCCTTTCTTTCTCATTAACCTTAACAAACTCTTGCTAGATCTTTTCAAAATAGATAATCCTTTTCTTATTTATTAAATTAGGTAAAAAGTTTGATAATTTCTTTTTAAAAATTACTTCAGGATTGAACAATAATTATTTATTTATGTATTATTATATATCTTTGATACTGTGATATGATAAAATATAATTTTAAGAAAATACTATTTTTAAGATACTATTAGCCTATTTCTGTTTTGTATGTTTGATTTTTCTTCTTGTATTAATATTACTAAATCCTCAACACAGTAAACACACAGCAGGTTTCTAAATCATTGCCTCAGAATGAAATTTTACAGAATTAAAATAAATTAGCATTTCTTAGACTTGGAGTTTAGAATATAATTCTCAGACATAGATGCATACAATTACCTGGTTGGGGGGGTGGAAACACCTAACATGCCAGATACTCAGGGCCCATCCTTAGATTCTGATTTAGTTGCTTTGTATAAAGTTGAAAAACAGATCGTTTTTATGTTCCCTAAGTGGTTCTAATACACAATCAGGATCAAAAATTATTCAATTTAGGTTGGCAGCTTTAAATTAGAATATAGACAAAATGACTTGGGCAATTAAGCCTGAAAATATAAACAGGTTGTCACTACAGTTTGTAATTTACTTTCTGATGCATGGTTTATTTGAATGATTTCTTAGTTTTCCAATTTTATTAGTTTTAAAAATTTAAAATCAGACTAGAAAATAATTCATGTTAATTTTACAGTTCTATGAAAATACACAAAAGCATCCATTGTCTCTGTGTGTGGATAACAATTTCTATCAAGTTCTTGTAACTCATTTTGTAAACTGCCTTTTATTTTCAAGATTTCACCACGTGGTATGCCAAGTGCTCCAAACAGTTCTACTTCTCTTTTCCTTACCAAAATTTATGATAAGTCTCTTCTATGGTCTAGATATAAGAAGAAGAAAAATAAGTGACCAACTGAAAAATCAGCACTCATTCAATAGACCAGCTATTCTTTATCATGGCTGGGAATTAAATTCAACTTTTAACAAAATAAAGATCTCAGGACTATAGACTTGGAGTATCTGGATAAGTGGATCTGGGTTAAGATCCAGCTTTCTGTATTTTTTTTTATAAAATCCCTAACAGTGATTATGATGTGTATCCAAAGAGAAGAGCCACAATATTTAAGAAACAACAGCAATAATTTATTATGACTAATTAAAATTATGAGCCTCTATTACAGTAAGTAGACCTCAGTGGCAAGGTAAAAAACCTTCATTTCTTATTTATGAGGTGTATAAAATTAGGCTCTCTTTCTCTTGACAAAATATGAGAATGCATCAATTGCATAGTTTGAATCCCACATTAGCTTTCTATATTTCTTATTTACCAAAATTTGTCACAGGTCATGATGATTGGCAGTTTGTCTTGATTTTCTCTTTATTAATAATTTGTTGCTATTATTTATGTTATCATTTTTAAAATCATACTTTATTTTTTATTCTTTTTACTTGACAAATTATTTAATTTCTGTCTTTCCCATCTGACCATGAACTCCCTTAAGGCAGGGACCACATCTATCTTGTTCACTGTTGTAGATTCAGCAGACAAATCAATGCTGGGCACACAGTAATAAGCGTTCAATAAATGCTGTTGCATGAATGAATCAAATGACCATCAAAGGTACTAGGGGAAGACAGTTTTTTTTTTTTTTTTTTTTCTTTTTAACATCTTTATTGGAGTATAATTGCTTTACATTGTTGTGTTAGTGGCTGCTGTATAACAAAGTGAATCAGCTATATGTATACATATATCCCCATATCCCCTCCCTCATGCATGTCTATCCTACCCTCCCTATCCCACCCCTCTAGGTGGTCACAAATCACCGAGCTGATCTCCCTGTGCTATGTGGCTGCTTTCCACTAGCTACCTATTTTACATGTGGTAGTGTATATATATATATATATATATATATATCAATGCCACTCTCTAACTTTATCTCAGCTTACACTTCTGCCTCCCCATGTCTTCAAGTCCAGTCTCTACGTCTGTGTCTTTATTCCTGTACTGTCCCTAGGTTCTTCAGAAATTTTTTTTTCTTTTAGATTCCATATATATGTGTTAGCAAACAGTATTTGTTTTTCTCTTTCTGACTTACTTCATTCTGTATGACAGACTCTAGGTCCATCCACCTCACTACAAATAAATAATTTCGTTTCTTTTCATGGCTGAGTAATATTCCATTATATATATGTGTCACATCTTCTTTATCCATTCATCTGTCTTTGGACACTTAGGTGTCTTCTATATCCTGGCTATTGTAAATAGCGCTGTAATGAACAGGGTGGTACATGAGCCTTTTTGAATTATGGTTATGCCCAGTAGTGGGAGTGGAATTGCTGGGTCATAAGGTAGTTCTATTTTTAGTTTTTAAAGGAACATCCATACTATTCTCCATACTGGGTGTATCAATTTACATTCCCACCAACAGTGAAGTGGGTCCCCTTCTCTGCACACCCTCTCCAGCATTTACCATTTGTAGAATTTTTCATGATGGCATTCTGACTGGTGTGAGGGGATACCTCATTGTAGTTTCGATTTGCATTTCTCTAATGATTAGTGATGTTGAGCATCCTTTCAAGTGTTTGTTGGAAATCTGTATATCTTCTTGGGAGAAATGTCTATTTAGGTCTTCTGACCATTTTGGGATTGGGTTGTTTGTTTTTTTTTTGATATGGAGCAGAATAAGCTGCTTGTAAATTTTGGAGATTAGTCCTTTGTCGGTTGCTTCATTTGCAAATATTTTCTCCCATTCTGAGGGTTGTATTTTCGTTTTGTTTATAGTTTCCTTTGCTGTGCAAAAGCTTCTAAGTTTCATTAGGTCTGACTTGTTTGTTTTCGTTTCCATTTCTCTAGGAGGTGGGTCAAGAAGGATCTTTCTGTGATTTATGTCATAGAGTGTTCTGCCTTTGTTTTCCTCAAAGTGCTTTATAGTGTCTTTGCCTTACATTTAGGTCTTTAATCCACTTTGAGTTTATTTTTGTGTATGGTATTAGGGAGTGTTCTAATTTCATTCTTTTACATGTAGCTGTCTAGTTTTCCCAGCACCACTTATTGAAGAGGCCATCTTTTCTCCATTGTATATTCTTGCCTCCTCTATCAAAGATAAGGTGACCATATGTGTGTGGGTTTGTCTCTGGGCTTTCTATCCTGTTCCATTGATCTATATTTCTGGTTTTGTGCTGGTACCATACTGTGTGATTACTGTAGGTTTGTAATATAGTATGAGGTCAGGGAGCCTGATTCGTCCACCTCTGTGTTTTTTTTTTTTTTTTTTTTTTTTTTTTTTTTGCGGTACGCGGGCCTCTCACTGTTGTGGCCTCTCCCATTGCGGAGCACAGGCTCCGGACGCGCAGGCCTAGCGCCATGGCTCGCGGGCTTAGTTGCTCCGCGGCATGTGGGATCTTCCCGGACCAGGGCACGAACCCGTGTCTCCTACATCAGCAGGCGGATTCTCAACCACTGCTCCACCAGGGAAGCCCCCACCTGTTTTTCTTTCTCAAGATTGCTTTGGCTATTCAGGGTCTTTTGTGTTTCCATACAAATTGTGAAATTTTTTGTTCTAGTGCTGTGAAAAATGCCCTTGGTAGTTTGATAGGGATTGCATTGAATATGTAGATTGCTTTGGGGAGTAGAGTCATTTTCACAATGTTGATTTTTCCAATCCAAGAACATGGTACATTTCTCCATCTATTTGTATCATCTTTAATTTCTTTCATCAGTGTCTTATAGTTTTCTGCATACAGGTGTTTTGTCTCCTTAGGTAGTTTTATACCTAGGTATTTTATTCTTTTTATTACAATGGTAAACGGGAGTGTTTCCTTAATTTCTTTTTCAGATTTTTCATCATTAGTGTAAAGGAATAAAAGAGATTTCTGTGCATTAATTTTGTATCCTGCAACTTTACCAAATTCATTGATTAGCTCTAGTAGTTTTCTGCTACCATCTTTAGGATTCTCTATGTATAGTATCATGTCGTCTGGAAACAGTGACATCTTTACTTCTTTTCTGATTTGGATTCCTTTTATTTCTTTTTCTTCTCTGATTGCTGTGGTTAAAACTTCCAAAACTATGTTGAATAACTGTGGTAAGAGTGGGCATCCTTGTCTTGTTCCTGATCTTAGTGGAAATGGTTTCAGTTTTTCACCATCAAGAATGATGTTGGCTGTGGGTTTGTCATATATGACCTTTATTATGTTGAGGTAGTTTCCCTCTATGCCTAATTTCTGGAGAGTTTTTATCATAAATGGGTATTGAATTTTATCAAAAGCTTCTTCTGCATCTACTGACATTATCATATGGTTTTTTTCTTTCAGCTTGTTAGTATGGCATATCACATTGATTGAATTGCATATATTGAAGAATGCTTGCATTTCTGGGATAAACCCCACTTGATCATGGTGTATGATCCTTTTAATGTGCTGCTGGATTCTGTTTGCCAGTATTTTGTTGAGGATTTTGGCATCTATGTTCGTCTATGATATTGGCCTGCAGTTTTCTTCTTTTGTGACATTTTTGTCTTGTTTTGGTATCAGGGTGATGGTGGCCTTGTAGAATGAGTTTGGGAGTATCCCTCCCTCTGCTATATTTTGGAAGAGTTTGATCAGGATAGGCGTTAGCTCTTCTCAAAATGTTTGATAGAAGTCGCCTGTGAAGCTCTCTGGTCCTGGGCTTTTGTTTGTGGAAATTTTTAATAACAGTCTCAATTTCAGTGCTTTTGATTGGTCTGTTTATATTTTTATATTTCTTCTTGGTTCAGTCTCAGAAGTTTGAGCTTTTCTAAGAATTTGTCCCTTTCTTCCAGGTTGTCCATTTTATTGGCATATAGTTGCTTGTAGTAATCTCTCATAATCCTTTTCATTTGTGCAGTGTCAGTTACTTCTTTTTTATTTCTAATTCTGTTGATTTGAGTCTTCTCTCCTTTTTTCTTGATGAGTCTAGCTAAGGGTTTATCAATCTGTTTATCTTCTCAAAGAACCAGCTCTTACTTTTATTGATTTTTGCTATCATTTCCTTCATTTCTTTTTCATTTATTTCTTATCTGACCCTTATGATTTCTTTCCTTCTGCTAAATTTGGGATATTTGTTCTTCTTTCTCTAATTGCTTTAGGTGTAAGGTTAGGTTGTTTGAGATGTTTCTTGTTTCTTGAGGTAGGATTGTATTGCTATAAACTTCCCTCTTAGAACTGCTTTTGCTGTATCCCATAGGTTTTGGGTCATCATGTTTTCATTGTCATTTGTTTCTAATTTTTTTTAAAATTTTCTCTTTGATTTCTTCAATGATCTCTTGGTTATTTAGTAGTGTATTGTTTAGCCTCCATGTATTTGTATTTTTTACAGTGTTTCTCCTGTAACTGATATCTAGTCTCATGGAGTTGGTCAGAAAAGATACTTGATATGATTTCAGTTTTTTTAAAATTCACCAAGGCTTGACTTGTGACCCAAGATATGATCTATCCTGAAGAAAGTTCTGTGAGCACTTGAGAAGAAAGTGTATTCTGTTGTTTTTGGATGGAGTGTCCTATAAATATAAATTAAGTCCACCTTGTTTAATGTATCATTTCCAGCTTGTTTCCTTATTTATTTTCCTTTTGCATGACCTGTCCATTGGTGAAAGTGGGGTGCTAAAGTCCCTTATTAAGATTGTGTTACTGTCTATTTCCCCTTATATGGCTGTTAGGATTTGCCTTATGTGTTGGGGTGCTCCTATGTTGGGTGCATAAATATTTACAATTGTTATATCTTCTTCTAGGATTGATCTCTTGATCATTATGTAGTGTCCTTCTTTGTCTCTTGTAATAGTCTTTAAGGTCTATTTTTTCTGTTATGAGAATTGCTACTCCAGCCTTCTTTTGATTTCCATTTGCATGGAATATTTTTCCATCCCCTCACTTTCAGTCTGCATGTGTCCTTAGGACTGAAGTGAGTCTCTTGTAGACAGTTTTGTATCTCTCAGCCAGTTTATGTCTTTTGGTGGTAGCATTTAATCCATTTACATTTAAGGTAATTATCATTATTTATGTTCCTTTTACCATTTCCTTAATTGTTTTGGTTTTGTTATTGTAGGTCTTTTCCTTCTCTGTGTTTCCTGCCTAGAGAAGGTCCTTTAGCCTTTGTTGTAGAGCTGGTTTGGTGGTGCTGAATTCTCTTAACTTTTGCTTGTTTGTAAAAGTTTTAATTTCTCCATCAAATCTGAATGAGATCCTTGCTGATTGGAGTAACCTTGGTTGTAGGTTTTTCCCTTTCATCACTTTAAATATGTCTTGTCACTCCCTTCTGGCTTGCAGAGTTTCTGTCAAAAGATCAGGTGTTAACCTTATGGGGATTACCTTGTATATTATTTGTTGTTTTTAACTTGCTGCTTTAATATTTTTTCTTTGTATTTAATTTTTGATAGTTTGATTAATATATGTCTTAGTGTGTTTCTCCTTGGATTTATCCTGTATGGGACTCTCTGCACTTCCCGGACTTTATTGACTATTTCCTTTCTGATATTAGGGAAGTTTTCAACCATAATCTCTTCTAATATTATCTCAGTTCCTTCTTTTTCTCTTCTTCTTCTGGTACCCCTATCAGTTGAATGGTGGTACCTTTAATGTTGTCCCAGGGGTCTCTGAGACTGTCCTCAATTCTTTTCATTCTTTTTTCTTTATTCTGGTCTACAGTAGTTATTTCCACTATTTTATCTTCCAGGTCACTTATCCATACTTCTGCCTTGGTTATTCTGCTATTGATTCCTTCTGGAGAATTTTTAATTTCATGTATTGTGTTGTTCATCATTGTTTGTTTGCTCTTTAGTTTTTCTAGGTCCTTGTTAAATGTTTCTTGTGTTTTCTCCATTCTGTTTCTGAGATTTTGGATCATCTTTACTATCATTACTCTGAATTCCTTTTCAGGTAGACTGCCTGTTTACTCTTCATTTTTTTGGTCTGGTGGGTTTTTACCTTGCTCCTTCATCTGCTGCATATTTCTCTGTCTTCACATTTTGATAACTCACTGTGTTTGAGGTCTCCTTTTTGCTGGCTGCAGGTTCGTAGTTCCTGTTGTTTTTGGTGTCTGCCCCCAGTGGGTAATGTTGGTTCAGTGGCTTGTGTAGTTTTCCTGGTGGAGGGGACTGGTGCCTGTGTTCTGGTGGATGAGGCTGGATCTTGTCTTTCTGGTGGGCAGGAGCACATCTAGTGGTGTGTTTTGGAGTTTCTGTGTACTTAGTATGATTTTAGGCGGCCTCTCTGCTAATGGGTGGGGTTGTGTTCCTGTCTTGTTAGTTGTTTGGCATGGGGTGTCCAGCACTGGAGCTTACTGGCTGTTGAATGGACCTGGGTCTTAGCATTGAGACAGAGTTCTCTGGAAGAGCTCTCCCTGATTGATATTATGAGGGGCTGGGAAGTCTCTGGTGTTCCAATGTCCTGAACTTGGATCTCCCACCTCAGAGGGTCAGGCCTGACACCTGGACAGAGCACTAAGACCCTCTTAGCCACACAGCTCAGAAGAAAAGGGAGAAAAGAAAAAGACATAAAATAAAATAATTAAAATAAAAAAATAAATATATTCAAATAAACAAGGTAATTTAAAAACCTAAAGAGAGCAACAAAACCAATAAAGAAATCTATTGATGATAACAAGCTCTAAAAACCATACTAAAAACAGACAGAACCATAGGACAGATGGTAAAAGCACATCTATACAGACTAAATTACACAAAGAAGCATATACATACACACTCACAAAAAGAGAAAAAGGAAAAATATATATATATAAAGGAAGCGAGAAACCAAATCAATAAATCTACCAATGATAATACGTTCTAAATATTAAACTTAGATAAACACAAAACTAGAAAGAAACTAGACACCTAAAGCAAACCCCAAGTCTAAGGTTGCTCCCAAAGTCCACCACCTCAGTTTTGGGATGATTCATTGTCTATTCAGGTATTCCACAGATGCAGGTTACATCAAGTTGATTGTGGAGATTTAATCCGCTGCTTCTGAGGCTGCATGGAGAAATTCCTTTTCTCATAGCTCCCGGGGTTCAGCTTTGGATTTGTCCCTGCTTCTGTATAACATTCCTCTCTGGTGTCCGTTTTTTTCCCAGACAGGAGGGGGTTAAAGGAGTGGCTGATTAGGGGGCTTTGGCTCACTCAAGCCATGGGGAGGGAGGTGTGCGGGACAATCCTGCGGTGGCAGAGGCTGGTGTGACATTGCAACAGCCTGAGGTGCAGTGTGTGTCCTCCCAGGGAAGTTGCCCCTGCATCATGGGACCCTGGTAGTGGCAGGATGTACAGGTGTGTATAGTGACCTGTGCTTGCACACGGGATTCTTGGTGGCTGTAGCAGCAGCATTAGCATTTCATGCCCATCTCTGGTGTCTGCGCTGATAGCTGCAGCTCGTGCCCATCTCTGAAGCTCGTTTAGGCAGTACTCTGAATCTCCTCTCCTCACAAACCCCAAAACAATGGTCTGTTAACTCTTAGGCAGTTCCAGACTTTTTCCCGGATTCCCTCCTGGTTAGCTGTGGTGCACTAGCCCCCTTCAGGCTGTGTTCATGCAGCCAACCCCAGTCCTCTCCCTGCGATCTGAACTCTAACACCCGAGCCTCAGCTCCCAGCCCCCACCTGCCCCAGCAGGTGAGCAAACAAGCCTCTCAGGCTGGTGGGCACTGGTCGACACTGATCCTCTTCTCTGTGTGGGAATCTCTCCACTTTGATCTCTGCCCCCCTGTTGCTGCACTCTCCTCTATGGTTCTGAAGCTTCTCCCCTGCTGCTTACACCCTGTCTCTGCCAGTGAATGGGCTTCCTACTGTGTGGAAAATCCTCCTTCACAGTTCCCTCCCAGAAGTGCAGGTTCTGTCCCTATTCTTTTGTCTCTGCTTTTTCTTTTTTCTTTTGCCCTACCCAGGTACGTGGGGAGTTTCTTGCCTTTTGGGAGGTCTGAGGTCTTCTGCCAGCGTTCAGTAGGTGTTCTGTAGGAGCTGTTCCACATGTAGGTGTATTTCTGATGCATTTGTGGGGAGGAAGGTGATCTCTACGTCTTACTCCTCCACCATCTTGAAGATCCTCCTGTCATTTTGTTTTGAGATTTGTTTTAGGTATCAAGTATTTTAGTTTAAGGGGTTTTATCATTTATTATTTTGGTTGCACCCTCATATCTCAGCAATTCCTTTAGCCTTAAAAATGATTTTTATATTAACATCTAATATATGAAGCAAATATTAACAGAACTAAAGGGAGAAATAGAAACACAATAATAGTAGGGGACTTTAATACTTTCATCACAGATCATTTAGACAGAAAATCCATAAGAAAACATTGGCTTTAACCAATACACTAAACCAGATGATCTTTGGCATATACAGAACATTCTATCAAAAAGCAACAGAATACACATTCTCCTAAAACACACCTGAATGTTTTCCAGGATAAAACATATATTAGGCCACCAAACAAGTCTTAATAAACCTAAGGAGATTGAAATCATATCAAGCACCTTTTACAAAAAGAATAATATGAAACTAGAAACTACCTACAAAGAGATAACGGGAATAGTCACAAATATTTGGAGATTTAACAGTACAGTACTGAACAACTCCTTTGGTTGTTCAAGAAGCAGTCATGGATCCAAGAAGAAATCAAAAAGAAATCAAAAGTGAAAAAAAAAAAAAAACAAAAACCCTTGACACAAATAAAATGGAAATACAGCATACCAAAACTTATGAGAATCATAAAAGCAGTTCTTAGAGGGTAGTTAATATCACTAAAGGCCTGAATCAAGAAACAAGAGTGATATTAAATAACCTACATTTACACCTCAAGGCAATAGAAAAGAACACATGAAGGACAAACTTAGTACAAGGAATAAAATAACAAAGGTCAGAGGAGTGGAAATAAATAGAGACCAAAGAGAAGAAAGTAAAGAACATATTTTGAAAAGATAACCAAAATGGGAAAACCTTTAGCTAGACTGACACAAAAAAAGGACTCAAAATAAAAGACAATGTTACAACTGATACCACAGAAATACAAAGATTATATGAGACTACTATGAGCAACTACACATCAACAAATTGGAAAACCTAGAAGAAAAAGATAAATTCCCCAAAACATACAAACTACCAAGACTGAATCATGGAGAAGGAAAATCTGAGCAGAACAAATATTAGCAAGAAGATTGAATCATTAGTCAAAATTCTCCCATAAACAAAGCCCAGGACCAAATGGCGAACCTGGTGAATGCTACTAGACATTTAAAGAAGAAATAATACAAATCCTTCTCAAACTCTTCAAGAAAATATACGGGAACATGTTCAAAGTCATTTTATGAGGCCAGCATTACCCTGATATAAAATCAGAAAAGGATGCCACAAGAAAGCAACACTATAGTCTAATGTCCTAATAAACATATATACAAAAATCCTGAACAAAATACTGGCAAACAGACGTCAATAATACATTAAAACATCATACACAATGATCGAGTGAGATTTATTCCAGGAATGCAAGGATAATTCAGTATCTGCAAAATCAATGTGATACACCCGATTAACAAAATGAAGGATAAATATATGATCATTTTAATAGAAGCAGGAAAAACGTTTAACAAAATTCAATATCCATAATAAAAACTCTCAACAAAGTGAGTACAGAGGGAACATACCTCAACATAATAACAGCCATATATGACAAACCCACAGCTAACATCATACTCAATGCTAAAAGCTTTTACTCTAAAATCAGGAATAAGACAGAAATGCGCACTCACACCACTTTCATTCACTATAGTATTGAAAGTCCTAGCCACAGCAATTAGGTAAAAACAAACAAACAAAAAGGACTGCAAAGTGCAAAAGAAGTAAAACTATCACTGTCTACAGATAACATGATTTGATATATCAAAACCCTGAAGACTCCACCAAAAAGCTATTAGAACCAATAAATGAATTCAGTAAATTTGCAGGATACAAAATCAACAAACAAAAATCTGTTGGGCTTCCCTGGTGGCACAGTGGTTGAGAATCCGCCTGCCGATGCAGGGGACACGGGTTCGTGCCCCAGTCCCGGAAGATCCGACATGCTGCAGAGCGGCTGGGCCCGTGAGCCATGGCCGCTGAGCCTGCATGTCTGGAGCCTGTGCTCTGCAACGGGAGATGCCACAGCAGTGAGAGGCCCATGTAAAGAAAAAAAAAAATCTGTTGAAATTCTGTACACTAATAACAAACAGAGAAATTAAGAATACAATCCCATTTATAAAAGCATCAGAAAGAATGAAATGCCTAGAAATAAATTTCACCAGGGAGGTGAAAGACCTCTATAATGAAAATAAGAAACTGATGAAAATTTGAATGTGCAGAAGACATAAATAAATGTGATGTGATCATGGATTGGAAGAATTACTATTGTTAAAATGACCATATTATACAATCTTCAGATTCAATGTGATTCCTATAAAATTATAATGGTGTTTTCATAGAAATAGAAAAAGCAATCCTATTATATGTATGGAACCACAAAATACCCTGGATAGCAAAACAATCTTAAGAAAAACAAAGCTGCAGGAATCATGCTCTCTGATTCAAACTCTTACAAAGATATAGTAATTAAAACAGTACGGTATTGGCAAGAAAACAGAACACAGATGAATGAAACAGAATAGAGAGCCCAGAAATAAAGCTATATATATATTCAACTAATTCAACAAAGTGGCCAAGAATATACAATGGGGAAAGCATTGTCTCTTTCATAAAGGTTGCTGGGAAAACTAGGCAGCCACATGCAAAAGAATGAAACTGGACTACTATCTTATACCATATACAAATATTAACTCAAAATGTATGTAAGACCTGAAACCATAAAACTCATAGAAGAAAAACATAGGCAGTGTAAGCACATGACATTGGTCCTGGTAATGATTTTTTGGATATGACACCAAAAGCAAAGGAAACAAAGCAAAATAAACAAGTGGGACTACATCAAACTAAAAATCTGTACAGTAAAGAGAAAACAATCAACAAAATGAAAAGACTACCTACCAAATGGGACAAAATATCTGCAAATCATATATCTAAAATGTACTAATGTCAAAAATATATAAAGAATTCATACACCTTAATAGCAAAAAATAAATAATCCAATTAAAACATCAGCAGAGGATCTAAACAGATATTTTCCCAAAGATGGCAAAAGAACATGAAATGTTGCTCAACATCACTAATCAATCATCAGGGAAATGCAAATCAAAAACACAATGAGGTATCACTTCACACCTGTCAGAATGGCTAATATCAAAAAGAAAAAATAACAAGTGTTGGTGAGGATGTGAAGAAAAGGGAATCCTTGTGCACTGATGCTGGAAATGTAAATTGGTGCAGCTACTATGGAAAACAGTATGTTGGATCTTCAAAAAATTAAAAATAGAACTCCATGTGACCCAACAATTCTGCTTTTGGTTGTTTACCCCAACAAAACAAAAAACACTAACTTGAAAAGGTAACTGCATCTCCATGTTTTTTGCAGCATTTTTTACAATCGTAAAAACATAGAAGCAACCTAAGTGTCCACTGATGGATGAATAAAGAAAATGTGATACACACCCACACACAAACATACACACACGGTGGGATATTATTCAGCCATAAAAAAAAATGAAATCTTGCCATCTGCAACAACATGGATGGACATATGCTAAGTGAAAGACAGAGAAAGGCAAATACCATATAATCTCACTTATATATGAAATAAAAAAACAAACACACAGAGACAGAGAAAGATTGGTTGTTGCCAGAGGTGGGATGTGATACATGGGCAAAATGGGTAAAGGTGGTGAAAATATATAAATGTCCACATATAAAATAAATAAGTCCTTGAAATATAATGTATAGCATAGCATGACTATAGTTAAAAATGTTCTACTGTATATTTGAAAATTGCTAAGAGAATAAATGTTAAAAGTTCTCATCACAAGAAAGATTTGTAACTGTGTGTTGATGTACATTAACTAGACTTATGGTGATCGCTTCACAATTTATACAAATATCAAGTCATTATGCTGAAAGTAATGTAAAATTACATGTCAACAATATCAATAAAATTTTTAAATGATTTTTACTGTCAACTTTAAAGATATGTTTATAGAAATACAAAATATGTTTTAAAAGTCAAGCTAAATTATATGACAAGATAGAGACATAGAAAGATCATGAACCCATCTACTTTCATGGACACACCAAGTCTACAGCTACATATGGAAAATTTCTTCTGAAAAATATTCGAAATAATGGCTGAGTAATAACTATACATCAGGGTAATGACAAAAAATAGTACATTGAATATGGTAGTTGAGTCTGGGACACAATCTTGCCATTAACCTCACTCCTGGTGCAGCAACCCACGATTGGAAGAGAACTCAAAACCTGGAATTTCTTCCTGAGGAGTGAAGCATTTAAACTCTACATTGGGTTCCCCAACTTTTAAGACCTGCACCTGAGAGATTAGCTCACAAAACATCTAGCTTTGAGAACCAATGGGGTTCACGTCCAGGAAACCCACAAGACTGTAGCAATCTGAGAGATAGCTCTTAATTTTGTTCACACACATGCACTCCCCTGCCTCAGGGCCCAGGTCAGAGGCAGCCAACGAGGCTCAGACTTTAGGTGAAAGTCTCATTTGCTTATAATAAAGCACTAGCCTGAGGGGCAGACATCTAATACAACACACATATCTAAGAGCTTTCTGGAACACTATCTAGTAACAGAGTGGTGGGTACCACTTTTACACTCTCCTTCTGCCTTGCTCTAGCCAGTGGGTGCCATTCTCAGGCACCCCCCTCTGTCTCTAGCCAGGGGGTGTCATCTTCTGGCCCTCCTTGCCTTGTTCTAGCTAATCAGTGCCCATCTTATTTTTCCCTTTTTCTTTCTCCTCCAATATTTTTCCAGTGGACATCATCTTTACACTCCCCCTGTACTTTTTTACACTCAGTAGGGACCATCTTCACACTCCCCCTGCCATGCTCTAAAGCACCAGAATCACCTGAAAGGGAGCTTTTTACACATTTCTGGTAGCTGGTTTGTACAGCTACCACCCAGGGGACACCCTTTAATTGCCTGGCTCTTAAGGGTAGGTGAGTTTTTTTCCTGAGTCCCACGGGACTGTAATAATCAGAGAAACAGTTCTTGGCAGGCTACCACCCCCAGGGCATTGCACAGACAGCTGACTGAAACCACCTCAGTCTTTTTGGGAAAGAAGCCTAGTTACTTTTCAGGAGTTTTGGCCTGAGGGGCAGACTTCTGATTTGAAACGCATCTACTGGTCTACTGATGTGCTCTCAGGGAACAGAGGCTGGTGGATGAGATCTGTTCTCTCCCTGTGTTTACTCCACCTTGCTGGTATCTCACAAACAGTAGCTTATACTCTTCTATAGACCCCCAATTTTTACAGCTGCCTCCAGGGAACAACTCTATATCACTTAGCTCTGGTAGCCAGCAGGGCTTATGCTCATGTATCCCACAGGACTGTAATAAATGGAGAGAGAGTTCTTAAACAGCTACCACCCCCAAAGCATAGCAAGAGGCAACACACATAGAGGTCAGCCTCACTATAAAAGAGGCCTATTAGCTAATCATTATAGATGCAACCGGAAGGGGTAGGCTTCTAATTGAACATACATCTAAGGGCTGAATCTAACGCTTTCCAGAGAAATCTGAGCACGGGTGGTATCTTCGTGCTCTGCATCTGCCACACTCCAGAGTGCCAGTTATCTCCTATAGGGGAGCATTTCTATGTGTCTGGTACCCAAGCTTTTATCACTGCCACCCAGGGGACACCACTTGACTGTCGGCTCTGGTGGCCAGGGGGCATGTATTCCCTGGTCCCATGAGACTGTAATAATCAGAGACAGTTCTTGGCAGACTACCACCCCTAGGGCACTACACAGACAACAGACTGTGATACTGACTGTCTGTGAAACAGGCCTATTCACTTGTCCTGGAGCTTTGGGCTGAGGGGCAGGCTACAAATTTGGCATGCACCTAGAGGCATATGATTTTTCAGAGGAAACATTACAGGCCAGAAGGGAGTAACACGATTTATTCAAAGTGCTGAAAGAAAAAAAGAAAATGAAAACACTAACTTGAAAATATATCTGTATCTTCCTGTTCACTGCTATTATTCATAACATCCAAGATATGGAAACAACCTAAGTGTCCATCAGTGGATGAATAAAGCAGATGTGGATATATATATACAATGGAATATTACTCAGCTATACAAAGGAATAAAATCTAGTCATTTGTGACCACATGGATGGAACTTGAGGGGAGTTTGCTAAGTGAAATAAGTCAGACAGTAATGATAGATACTGTATGATCTAACATATATGGAATCTAAGAAAAAATCAGAAGCATAAACATACACAAAAGACCCCAAGCCCATGCAGAGAACAGATTGGCAGTTACCAGAGGTAAGGGATGGTGGGTGCAAAAAATGTATGAAGGTGCTCAAAAGGTACAACCTTATAAAACAAATGAGTCATGGGAATATAATGTACAGCATGGTGACTATAATTATTGCCTATTCGAAAGTTACTAAGAGGAAAATAGATCTTAAATTTCTCATCAGAAGAATAAAAAAAAATAATGGATGGTAACAATGTTAACTAGACTTATTGTGGTGATCATTTTGCAATGTAAACAATTACTGATTCAGTATACCTTATGGCTGAAACTAGTATAAAGTTACATGTCAGTTATACCTTAATAATAAATTACAAATCCTGAATAAATATTTCTTCAAGATACAGGATATCAGTTTTCCTTTAGAATGAAACTAAATATTCTCTGTCTTCCTTTTCCCATATTGCATAGGTTTAGGAAACTACACTGTTCATCCTATCTTTGTGGTAATTGAGCACCATCACTAATTTTACTACGAGTTAAAATTTTACTCAGGAAAATTTCAATGTTTGTTTTCCTGCCTAAAATAGCCCTTCAAAAGTGATATATCCTATGCCTAGCCCAAAATGCAGTTCTGATTACTATTTGCCCTGGAACTACTCAGATTGTATCAATCAGATTTAATATGCTCGATAATTAAGATTATTTTGAAAATGTATAGTTCAGAGGCAATAATCTAGTATGAGGGTAAGAGTCAACATTAAGAACAACCAACGCATATTGCCATGTATATGAAGTCTGTTACAATTTCCCTCAACACAGATATAAAGCTTCAGTGTATGTTAGGTAATGCATCGAAAAGTATGTGAATGTATGCATACATTTTTTCAGCATTCTCAAACTGATTATATTTCTAATATTATTATAAATAATTATGTTTTTACTAATTTTAGTCTAAAATTTTCCATTTTTCTGTGTAATATAATCTTTTGCCAATTAACACCATCACATCAGTTTATTTTTTATTTTTATTTTATTTTATTATTATTATTATTTTTTTGCGGTACACAGGCCTCTCACTGCTGTGGCCTCTCCCGCTGCGGAGCACAGGCTCTGGACACACAGGCTCAGTGGCCATGGCTCACGGGCCCAGCCGCTCCGCGGCACGTGGGATCCTCCTGGACCGGGGCACGAACCTGCGTCCCCTGCATTGGCAGGCGGACTCCCAACCACTGCCCCACCAGGGAAGCCCCAGTTTATTTTTTTATTTTTATTTTTATTTTTTTGTGGTACGCGGGCCTCTCACTTTTGTGGCCTCTCCCGTTGCAGAGCACAGGCTCCCGACGCGCAGGCTCAGAGGCCATGGCTCACGGGCCCAGCCGCTCCGCGGCAGGTGGGATCTTCCCGGACCCGGGCACGAACCCGTGTCTCCTGCATCGGCAGGCGGATTCTCAACCACTGCGCCACCAGGGAAGCCCCCCAGTTTATTTTTGAGTACACTATTTGAAATAGTAAAATGAAAGAATTTCTGGAATTCCTAAGAATGGATTTTTAGTAAACAACATGGATGAATATGTTAACAATGTTAGTTTAAGCCATTAGAAATCTTCCTAAGGTTGTAGTAAAATTGGACTATCTTGCCTGCTTCATAAGCAAAAAGAAAGCAAGTCTACATTTTAATAAATGGATTGTTTTAGGGGAAAATCTTTGAACTATATGCAGTAGAGAAGAATGTCATAGTATTAATACTGTTTTTTGACTAATTTAATGATCATATTTTACCACCACCTACATAATTTCCTTCTATTTTATTCTATTTAAATTTGTTCAGTGAATGTACTACTTGTCAAAGGGCATGAATTTACATCTGAAAAGATTGAAGAGTTCATTCCTTTGTTAGGATTATTTAACAGTGAAAGAGAATAAACCATTAAGCTCTCTTATGATCCTTTATTCCATTCCATGAGATACAGATTGAGGACAAAAATCAGAGTTATATTCTGCCCTTACAGAGTCTTTCAATCTTTTAATCAAATATGTCACCTCATTCTTGACTTAAATTTTACAGAACACTCAGATATTCCTAAAATATTTATTATTATACCATGAATTTAAATATTTTAATAGCAAAGTTAAGTATACTCTGCTATCTATGAAGCATCATGTCACTACTAATATTTTCTCCAATAGTTATGGTAGGAAAGTTTAACACATGAGTCCATGAGAACTAATTAGTTAACCAATACATGAACAAATGGATGTGTCATGAGTCACATACTCATATGTATACATATATTTCTGTGAAATATATATTTCTATATTTCTATATATATATATATAAGAAAAACCGGGCTTCCCTGGTGGCGCAGTGGTTGAGAATCCGCCTGCCGATGCAGGAGACACGGGTTCGTGCCCTGGTCCGGGAAGATCCCACATGCCGCGGAGCAACTGAGCCCGTGAGCCATGGCCGCTGAGCCTGTGCTCCGCAACGGGAGAGGCCACAACAGTGAGAGGCCCGCATACCGCAAAAAAAAAAAAAAAAAAAAAAAAAAAAAAAAAAAAAAAAAAAAAAAAAAAAAAAGAAAAACCAAATAAATATGGCACTAAAATTGATCAACTGTTGGAACATTTACTCTGTTATAGCAATGTACTATCCTGAGATGTAGGAATCTGGGATTTTTACTTTCTGTTTTCTCTGCCATGGCCCATCAGCATGTGCCAAGTAAGTATTAATGAAGGAAAAGCTATTTTATTTGATGTGATATATTCCAAACTGATATAGTTTATGATTGACTCAGACTCTTTAAATAAAGATAAATTATTTTATAAAGTACCAGAAGTAGTAAGAAATATATCATAAAAATTGATTTTCCCATTCATTTTGTCACGAACTAACTGCAAAGGGTCTGAGTGTTAACACTATTTACAAGCTAACAAGTTAGCCTTTTTTAGAATCCTGGCAGAAGACACAGACTTCTTGATGGTCAGAAACAAAGGATTTCATTACTTTCATTACTTATGGCAATAGAAGTAACTAATGGAGAAGTAAAAGATGAGGCAAACGAAGCTGGAAGGGAAGTAAAGTCTAAAAAGAAGCAGTATTAATTTGGCTAACTTGTGGACAATTGCGGACCAATACTTCTGGGATCTTTACAGAAGAATTAAAAAAATGCCTTTTACAGTTGTCTTTCTGATCAAGCAATGATACCAAAGTGGCAATATAGGGCATTACTGACTTCACTCCCCATTACAAGAACAACTAGCAACCTATGAACAAGACATATCTGAGAAAATCCTAGAACATGAGGCCTCCTGTACCACAGAGATGGAGACACTCCCATTAGAAGGATAAGAGGAGTGGCTGCATGCTGACTGCATTGCCCCCCTCCCAGTCCAGGGCAGCACCCCACCCTGGTCTAAAGTTCCTCCATGTGGGAAATAAATAGAGCTGAAGGTGGACATTGAGCTCCCCCACTATTGTCAGCTGTTTCATGGGAGTCCCATTCCCTGGTCTTGTCTCACAGGGATCAAGGGAATTGACCACTGGAAATCACATAATGAAGGAGAAGCAGAAGGAACTTGCAGCTTGGCTTATCTACAGAGTGAAGATTGTGATAAGTCTAACCAGGGAACTCAGCAGGGAGTGAGTCTTCCTACTTTTAAACCTCAAATCAAGATCCTTGCTAGCACTAGAGGCAGGTCTACCCCCCACCCCTAGGCTGGATAGCTGAGTCATCCACTGCTGAGTGTAGAGCTCCCTGCCCCACCTGACTAGGAACCATGACCATGATATTGGGTTGGCCAAAAAGTTCTTTCGGCTTTAAGTAAAAATAATAAAAGACACATTTTTCATTTTTACCAAGAACTTTATTGAACAATATATTCATTAACCGAATGAACTTTTCAGCAACCCAATACTTGGGAGTGTAGCTCCTTGCCCTGCTTGATCAGGAAGCCTGGCCAAGCATCCAGGAAATAGCTTGACCCAGCAGCACTTGAGCAGAGGGTCTGGCCAGCAGCTCTGCCCATCTGCAGACAAGCTGGTGACCCTGTCTGACTAAAGAGTTTGGTATACAGGTCTGTCTGATTAGCTCCGCAAACAGGAGTCTTGTCATCCTGGGAGCCTGCTGTATGCTTCCCACCCCAAACAGGGAAACTAACCTGTAGTCCTGTCCTTTGCTGAATATAACCTCTAGGAAACGTAACCCAAGATCCTGGAAATCTCGGTAGCCCATCCTATAGCTCCAGTACAGTGGCACTTGAGCAGAGAACCCAACCAGTGGTTCTGTGTCTGCAGAGTCAAAACAGTGGCCCCATCTGTCCAGGAAGCATCACAAGCAGGTCTGTCTAATTTGATACCCAAACAAAGAGCCTTGCTGGCCCTAGGAACTGTTCTGCAGCCCCAACCAGGCATGGAAGATAATTTATAGTTCTCCCAAAAGCTGGATACAGACTCTAGCCTGGTACAACTAGGAAACCTAACCAGAGCTCCTGGGAATCTGTGTAGTCCATCTTGCAACCCTGATTACAATAGCACTTCAGTGGAGAAACTGGTCAGTAGCCCTACCCATCTGCAGAGCTAGAATGATGGCCCATCACAAGGCATAGTCTGCCTAATTTGATCCCCAACAAGAGCCTGTGCCAGCCTTAGAGTCTATATGGGGCCCCACAGACCAGAGAAATTAAGTTGAGCTCCCATTTACTACTGAATACAGCCTTCAGCTTCCCTGACCAGGATACCTAACCAGAGCACACAAGAAGCTGCAGAGTCCATCCTACAGCCCTGTTTACAGTGGTACATGAATAGACAGCACAGCCTGTGGCTTTCCCTGTCTCCACAACAAAATCAGTTGCTCTATCTGGACAGGAAATTTAGTGCAAAGTGTAGCCTGATTTGGGTCCCCAAACAATGAGTCTTGAATGCCTTGGAGCCTGTTCTGCTTCCCTGCCAGCACAAGAAAGCTAATTCATAATGCTTCCCACTGCTGAATATAGTACCCAGCCTGACCATTTAGGAAGCCTGATCAGAGAACCCGGGCAATCACAAAACCCATCCTACAGCCTCACATGGGCAGGGAATCAAGCCAGCACTCCTATTCAACTGTTCTTAGCCAGTAGTATACCCCTCTCCCCCACAACCTAGAATGGGAGTAGTGGTCTTGCCCCAAAATAGATCGTGATAGCAAGCCCCATTTGCCCAAGGATGCTACCAGCTAACACATCCAGAACACCAAGCTGAGAGGAACGGTCAAGAACTGTCTCTGCCAAAGTGAACTTTTAAAAGTCTAAAAAAAGAAACTTCTTACTCAAATATACAGATACCCCTGTAAGAAATCAAAGATCATGAGAATCAAGTTAACATGACAAAACCAAAGGAAAATAATATCCAATAACAGACCCTAAAAAAATGGAGCTTGATAAACTATCAAAGAATTCAGAATAATTCTCGTAAAGTTTAGTGAACCACAAGAACACACAAATAAACAAAATTAAGAAAACAATGCACACAGAAAACAATAGGTTCAGTGAAAAGATAGGAACCATAAAAAACCAAAAAGTTTGAAGAACACAATAACTGAACTGAAGATTTAATAGATATACAATATAAAAATATGTAAAATGTAACATCAATATCCTAAAATGTAAGGGAGAAGTAAAAATGAGAAATTGAGGAGTGTTATTGAACTTAAGTTCTTATCAGTTTAAAAATAGGATGTTATAATTTTAAGGTATTTTATGTAAGATTCATGATAACCACAAGGTAAAACTTGCAGCTATTACACACAAAAAATTGATGAAATGCAAAGCATATTAATGCCAAAAGACATCAAAATACCAAAAAATAGGATAATGAAGCAAGGAAGAATGAATCTACAAAACATTTAGAAACCAACTGATAAAATGGCAATATGAAATCCTTGCCAATTAATAATGACTTAAATGTAAATGTATTAAATTATCGATCAAAATACACTGAATGGCTGAATGGATAAAAAAGGAAAATCCAACAATATGCTGCCTACAAGAGACTCAATCTATTCTTAAAGACACACAAAGACTGAGAATGAAGGGATGGGAAAAAATATTTCAAGCAAATGATAACCAAAAAAACAAAACAAAAAAGCTGTAGTTATTTCAGACAAAATAGACTTTAAAAATGGTAAAAACACACAAAGGGGATCATTATATAATGATAAAGGGGACTATCAATCAAGAATATATAACAATTGTAAATGTTTACATACCCAATATCAAAGCATCTAAACATATAAAGCAAAAATTAACAAAATTAAAGGAGGAGAAACAGTGATAGAATAGTTGTTGGGGACTTTAATACCCCACTCTCAATAATGAATAGATCATCCAGACAGAGAATCAATAAACAGCTGATTTGAGCAACACTATAGAATGAACCTAGTAGACATATATGGAACATCCTATCTCACAAAAGCAGAATAGAAGTTCCTCTCGAGTACATGTGAAACATATTCTAGGATGGACTATATGTTATGCTGTAAAACAAGTCTTAGTTAATTCAAGAAGATTGAAATCAGGACATGGAAGCAACCTAAGTGTCCATTAACATATGAATGGATAAAGAAGATGTGGCACATATATACAATGGAATATTACTCAGCCATAAAAAGAAATGAAATTGAGTTATTTGTAGTGAAGTGGATGGACCTACATTCTGTCATACAGAGTGAAGTAAGTCAGAAAGAGAAAAACAAATACTGTATGCTAACACATATATATGGAATCTAAGAAAAAAAAAGTTATGAAGAACCTAGGGGCAAGACAGGAATAAAGACACAGACTTACTAGAGAATGGACTTGAGGATATGGGAAGGGGGAAGGGTAAGCTGTGACAAAGTGAGAGAGTGGCATGGACATATATACACTACCAAACGTAAAATAGATAGCTAGTGGGAAGCAGCTGCATAGCACAGGGAGATCAATTTGGTGCTTTGTGACCAACTAGAGGGGTGGGATAGGGAGGATGGGAGGGAGAGAGACACAAGAGGGAAGAGATATGGGAACATATGTATATATATAACTGATTCACTTTGTTATAAAGCAGAAACTAACACACCATTGTAAAGCATTTATACTCCAATAAAGATGTTAAAAAAAAAAGATTGAAATCATACCAATTATCTTTTCTGACCATAATGGTATGAAAATCGAAATCAATCACAGAAGAAAAACTGGATAACTCATGAATACATAGAAATGAAATAACTCTTCTGGAAACCAACGGGGTAAAGAATAAATTAAAGGCCAAATAAAAAAGTATCTTAAGACAAATGAAAATGGAAACATAACACTCCAAAACTTATGGGATACAGTGAAAGCAGTTCTAAGAGGGAATTTGATAGTAATAAATGCATACATGGATGAATAAGGAAAGACGTACATAATAAACCTAACTCTATGCCTCCAGGAATTAGAAAAGGAATAACAAGCTGAGCCCAAAGTTATAAGAAGAATGAAAGTAATATAATAAACATTAGAGCAGAAATAAAAGAAATAGAGAACAGGAAAACAATAGAAAAGTTTAACCAAACTAAGAGTTGGCTCTTTCTAAAGAAAAATTGACCAATTTTTAAGTAGGCTAAACAAGGCAAAAAGTTTATTTGAGGACCCAAATCAACAAAATTATAAATGAAAAGGGACATATTACAACTGATAATATACAAAGGATCATAAGAGGGTACTATGACCAACTATACACCAAAAACCTGGACAACCTAGAAGAAATGGAAAAATTATTAGAAACATACAATGCTACCAAGTAAATCAGAAAGAAATAACCAATCTGAATAGACCAATAACCTGTGAGGAGATTGAATCAGTAAGAAAAAAATCTCCCAACAAAAAAGCCCAGGACCAGACAGCTTCACTGGTGAATATTATGAAACATTTGAACAACAATAAAGGCCGATGCTTCTCAAACTCTTCCAAAAAACTGAAGATAAGGGAACACTTACCAACTCATTTTATGAGGCCAGTATTACCCTGATACTAAAGCCAGAAGAGGGCACTACAAGAAAAGTATAGGCCAATATTCCTAATGAATATAGATGTAAAAATTCTCAATAAAATACTAACAAACCAAATTCAGCAGCACCTTAAAGGATCATTCATTGCGATGAAGTGGGATTTATCCCTGGGATGGAATGATGGGTCATCATATGAAACTTAATAAATATGATACACATAGTAAAACAATAACATAAAAAAATCATATGGATCATCTCCATAGACACAGAAAGTCATTTGACAAAATTCAGCATCAGTTTATAAAACCACCTAGGTAAAAAAGAAATTTGCCTCAACATAATAAAGACCATATATGACAAGCACGTAGGTAACATCGTAGTCAATGCTGAAAGACTGAGAGATTTTCCTCTAAGATTAGGAACAAGAAAAAGGTGCCCACTCTCACCACTCCTCTTCAACATAGTACCAGAAATCCTTTCCAGTGCATTGAGATAAGAAAGAGAAGTAAAAGCCATCAAAATTGGAAAGGAAAATGTAAAATTGTCTCTTTGCATATGACATAATTTTATATACTATAAATTCTAACTGCTTCACCAAAAAAGTGTTACACCTAATAAACAAATTCAGAAAAGTTGCAGGACACAAATTGACATACAAAAATCAGTGGTGTTTCTATACACTAACAAATATCTGAAAAAGAAATTTTAAAAATCCCATTCACAATAGCATCAAAATCAAAATACTTAGCTATAAATTTAACCAAGGAGATGAAAACTATAAGACATTGATGAAAAAAACTGAAGAAGACACAAATAAATAGAAAGATATTCCATATTCATGGATTAGAAGAATTAACATTGTTAAAATATCCATACTACCAAAGCCATCTATGGAGTCAATGCAATCCCTATCAAGATTTAAATGGCATTTTTTATAGAAATATAAAAAATAATTCTAAAATTTATATGGAACCACAAAAGACCCAGATAGCCAAAGCATTCCTGAGAAAGAAGAACATAGTGGGAAGCAACACATTTCTTGATTTCAAGCTATATTATTAAAGCTGTAGTCATTAAAACAGTATGGTACTGGCATAAAAACAGACACATAGACCAATGGAAAGGAATTGAGAGCCCAGAAATAAACCCTGTTTATTTGATCAACTAATATTTGACAAGGGATCAGTTATACTCGATGAAGAATATATGCTGTCTTCAGTAAATGGTACTAGGGAAATTGGATATTCACCTATGAAAGAACAAAATTAAATCCCTCTTTTACACTACTCACAAAAATTAACTTGAAATGGATTAAAGATTTAAACATAAGACCAGAAACAATAAAACTCAAGAAGAAAGCAAAGGAAAAAATCTCCCTGACATGTGTCTTGGCAATAATTTTTTGGCTTTAATTCATAAAGCACAAATAACAAAATCTAAAATAAACAAGTGAGACTCCATCAAGCTAAAAAGCTTCTGCACAGCAAAAGGAACAATCAACAGAATGAAAAGACACCCTGTTAATGAAAAAATATTTGCAAATCATGTATCTTATAAGGTGTTAATATCCAAAATACATAAAGGACAAACATGCAACTCAATAGCAAAACAAACAAAAAAATACAATTTAAAAATGAGTAAAGGACCTGAATAGAGACCTTTCCCAAGAAGATATACACATGGCCAACAGTTAAATAGGTGGTCAATATCATTAATCATAGGGAAATGAAAATCAAAGCCACAGTGAGAGATAATTTTATATTTGTTATAATGGCCATCATCAAAAAGACAAGAGATAACAAATGCTGGAGAGGGTGTAGAGAAAAGGGAACCCTGGTGCACTTTTTGTGGGATTGTAAATTGGTACCGTCACTCACTATGGAAAGTAGTATGGATGTTCCTCAAAAATTAAAACTACAACTACAATATGATCTGGCGATTCAAATTCTGAGTATGTATCCAAATATAACATCAACACTATGTGGAGAAGATATCTGAACACTCATGTTCATTGTAGCATTATTAATAATAGCCAAGACATGTGAAAACAGAGGTGTCCATCAATAGACAAATGGATGAAGATATTATGGTGTATATATACAACAGAATATTATTCAGCCACAAAAAAAGAAGAAAATCCTGCCATTTGTGACACTGATGGACCTTGACGGCATTATGCTAGATGAAATAAGTCAGACAGAGAAAGACAAATACTCTATGATCTCACTTATATGTGAAATCTAAGAAAATACCAAAAACAAAAATATCATAGTAGATCAGATTTGTCGTTACCAGTACCAACAGTGTAGGAGCTGGGGAAACTGATTGAAGATGGTCAAAAGGTACAGACTTATAAGATAAATAAGTACTGGGGTTGCAATGTATAACATGATTACCATAATTAAAACTGTTTTGTTAATTTGAATGTTACTAAGAGAGTAGATCCTAAAAGTTCTTGTCACAAAGAGTAAAGTTTTTTGTTACTATCTGAGATGATGGATGCTACTTAAACTCAATTTTATAATTATTTCACAATACATATACAAATCATTATGTTGTATACCTTAAACTTATACAGTGCTATATGTCAATTATATCTCCCTAAAAGTGAAAAAAACTTAGGAAAAAAAGAATTTCTGAGAATTAAAAGAAGGATTTATTTACTAGTTTCCATCCTCCATTATTTGTTTCCTGGGTGGACAGGAATGCTCCAGAAATTGTAGGCAAGCTTCCTGTAAGACAAGCAGGCTCCTGCTGGCATCGCTTATAGCAGCATTAGAGAATCCCTAGGGACTAAAAATGAAGCATGAGCTGACTGTTTCAGCATGAAGTGGGTCAAAGCCCACCCAGAAGTATTAGCTGCAGCCCTGGTTCTGGCTGTAGGTGTTACAGTGATTGCAAGAGATATGAGGCAGTGTACAAGCAGCAACTAATACATGTCTATCTAAGTATATATATTATGAATTCCTATATGATATCCAAATAGGGAGATTTATGGGAAAAATTCACTAAATTTTTAACAGAAATTATTTTATAGAGTGACATTTGGTAAGTGGTTGTATTAATTTTCTAGGGCTGCAGCAACAAAGTACTACACACTAGGTAGCTTAAAACAAGAGAAATTTATTCTCTCACATTTCTGGAGACCAGAAGACTGAAATCAAGGTATTAGCAGGGCCATCCTCCCTTTAAGGCTTCCAGAGGAATACCTTCCTTGCCTCTTACAGCTTCCGGTAGCCCCAGACATTCTTCGGTTTGTGGTAACAACTCTAATCTTTGCCTCCATCTTCCTATGTGTTTCTGTATCTCTGTGTATTCAGACGGCTGTCTTGTCTCTGCACCTCTCTCTTCTCCTTATAAAGGCACCTGTCTTATTGGATTAGAGCCAATACCATTCCAATATGACCTCATCTTAACTAATTACATCTGCAATGACCCTATTTCCAAATAAGGTCACATCCTGAGGTACTGGGAGTTAGGACTTTTAATATATCTTTTGGGGAGTACCCAATTCAACTCATAAGAACAGACAATGGAGGATTTCCATTTGAATTGGTTGTAAATGTTTGCAAAGGATATTCTGGAAATCGTAGTTTGTCTCATTCTTATACACAATATCAATTTCCTTTTTTTACATGCCTATGTATGCTGTGAAAGTCAAATATTTACCTAGTTCTCGTTGCTGCTAGCTCTGTGACACAGCCCTAATAAATAGAGATGCACTGACCCTTTTACCCCTACCCTTTCTTTCTACTTTGAAAGAAAACAGTATGTCTAGGATTACACAGCAATTTTATGATCATAAGAGAACAGGAAAGTTTATTTAAACAAACAAAAACAACAACAAAAATACATTGGCCCTAGCATCACAAGATTATTCTAGCAGTCACTTACTCAGGACTTGCTATATGTGAAACAAATAAAGCACTACTTGTGTTAGTCATTTTGTTTGTGTTTTCTGTTACTTGTAGACAGAATCATGCCTAAATGATACATGTGTGCACGAGTTTCTGTTGAATCTTATAATTTTCAAAGACTTTTTTAAAGAGAAATTTTGTATCTGAAGTAAAGGATATCAACAGGTAAAAATATATTTTACTGAAGATTTTTGAAAGAGATTTCAAATAAAGAGTTTCACTTCCTTATGGAGAGTATAGTTTCTAGAAAACAAATCAAATGTCAATATCCAAAAAAAAAAAACTCACCATAGAAAATAAAGCTCTACTCCTAGTACTAAAGTTTTAGTTTTAATTACTTTTCGTTAGCCTTGAAACAGCCACTAGAATGGTGATTGTATAAAATTTACTGAGAAGTATGTAATAGATGTTGAATGCTGGTGAGTAGGAATTTTTTTTTTTTAATGAAAAGGTAAACTTTGTTAAGATGTACAGTTGAATAGTCTTTGGTCCACATTATATTTTTGTGACAGAAAAGATTAGAAAGTGTCATATGAAGTTAATGTTTCAAAAAAAGAATTCTGTACATATATAATTTTAAATACTTTATTTCTTAGTGTTTTATTTTAATATCTTAAGAATAATGTAATGATCTATCAATTTTTGAAGTTTCATTTGATGCATATGAAACTTTATCACAGATAACGTGATTAGTATTAAGTATTTTGTAAACCCTTAATTTTAGGTCACAATTATTTATTACAATAGTTGTCATATTGTGTAAATTCTGGCTGCAAAATATACTCATGTATCCCCAGAGATTCTTTAACTTTACAGAAAGTTAGCAGTAGTACTATAGGGTCATCAATCTTCATGATAACTGCTATCTCTTAATGGTGCTGTCCAGTGAACTTAGAAACCTTGACCAGATCCCTGAAAGGTATCATGAATCCATCCATTTTTTTTTTTAATGTTGATAGAGGTATGCACAAACCAAGTGATGATTCCTTTCTATTTCGCTATCTGACTGATAGAAATAATTTCCTTTTCTTCATATAATTACATATGTAATTTCACAACAAAGGTACTTTAAAAAGAAAAAAAAATTTACTGTTTTAAGAGAAGATCACAAATTCTCTTCATATTCTTGAGCTGTTAGTCATGTTCAAATGATTAATTGCTTCTCTGGATGATGTAATTGATTATTTCCTTTCATATTTTGTGTTTAGTATATGTATTGATTTGTCTGGATATGTCTCACTAGGATGAAGTATAAAGGGAATGAGTTCTCCTTGTTGAATACTGAAGGACCTTACAAGGTATATATGATGTGGCATATGCCACCTGGTTCTGCTGTCTTGGAGCATTTTGAGATTTATGTAGCCAAATCTTAAAGCACACTTATCAAGTACAGAATCACATGATAGAATGTGACATTGAAATTTTGTCCCTAAACCACACACACACACACACACACACACACACACACACACACACACACACACATATTCTTCTCATCATTATTATAGATAACCAAACGAAACTAAATTCATTATATAACAACTTTGAAATAAAAGAACATTAATTACACACATATGCCCCCCCAGATTAAATAAATAGGGTGCTGTCTTACCCTTATTAAGAGTTATCTACTTTTGTCTAAAGAAATTACCAATAGAAACAATATGCCACACTTGATAACAAAGTGAGACCTGAATAATGCATATACAAAGTTTATTTTATCTCCTTCCAAATTTGAAAATATCTATTTCTAGTCTCAATATTATCCAAATTGTCTTATTTCTCCCTACAATAAATTGGAAACAAAAATATTCAGGTAACAATGATGTGGAGATTTTTTCTAAAATGAGTATTGTTTTTTTAAATTGAAATCTCAAAATAGGGTTTAAACCATAGGAAAACATAGTTATCAATGATAATTTTTTGACCTTTTCTTATTTTTGCTATCTCCTTTTTTGAACCAAAATGAACAATTAAACAAAACACACAGTTTCTTTGAATAAGGTAATGGCAGCAGGACAGATTCCAGTTGAAACTGCTTTTCTCGGGACCCATGTGTATATGACTGTCTTGATGAGGATTTGTCTAGGGCCAGCATGGCTGAGCTGCCAGGATAGCATAGTGATAAACAAGCTTAACTAGGGGTTGACCTGGGCCTTTATGTGAGCACAAAGTAAAATAAAGCAAAGTTATTCTTTGTTTGCAAATAATTGTAGGCAAATTTTTAAAGTTCCACGATTTTAAAAGCATAGTAAACTTTCTAAATTTTTCTGTCCATATTGCCTCCTTGGGCCACTGATGGATGTTCTATGAATATTCACATAACTAATGCTGCAAGAAACAAAGTGTACAAGTACAAGCTCTGGCTTGTGAAATGCAAACATTTATCTGTCCATATAAAATTTATTACAAAAGATTCTAACTAAAAAAGTTTAATATTTAAATTACATGCTTTATTCATGTAAACACTGAATATTTTAAAATAGAATAAAAACAAACATCGTTTAAATTAAATATGTTGATTATGTTGTCTCAAGTAAGCATGTCGTGTTTGGCTTACAATAAGGACAGTCTTCCTTAATATACTACATTTACTGCTATAACCCAATATTTTTCTGCCTATGTTTAAGGAGTAAAATCCCTTTACCCTTGATTTCAATTTAATTGATTTTATTGATCAATATTGAATTAATTTGATATAAAGGAGGACTGCATAACAAAACCATACACACAGATCTATTGTTTCAATTTATGTTTATTATTTTGAATATCATTAAAGTGTACATAATATTAGCTTTTTCTGGAAAGTTCTATTACATAATCTATACAATTAAGAAATTTTTAAAAATGAGAAAATACGTTTATGGAGGGATGACAAATAATTTAGAACCCAGTATTTACTTTATATTTTTCTCAATGCCAACTGCCACAGACTCATATTTAGAAATATTTCATGGTTATCAGAGTATTGAATAATTATATGAAATCATATCTAATTCATATAGTTTCAGATATATTTATTTAAATATAATTCTTCATCTGTAGTCTCCTTGTTTTATTTTATTTATTTTTTAACCATTGTTTAAAATTGAAGTATATTTCATTCACAATGTTGTGTTAGTTTCAGGTGTACAGCAAAGCTATTCAGTTAGTTATATATATATATATGTCTATATAAATAATATATGTATTCTTTTTCAGATTCTTTTCCATTATAGGTTATTATAAGATATTGAATATAGGTCCTTGTGCCATAGTGTAGGTCCTTGTTGTTTATATATTTTATATATATTAGTTTGTATCTGTTAACCCCAAATTTCTAATTTATCTCCCCCCACCTCACTATCCTCTTTGGTAACCACAAGTTTGTTTTCTACGTCTGTGAGTATATTTCTGTTTTGTAAATAAGTTCATTTGTATCTTTCTTTGGATTCCACATATAAGTGATATCATATGATATTTGTCTTTCTCTGTCTGACTTACTTATTGCATATACATATTCATGAATAAAGTTACAATTCCATACTGCTACAGTTAAGTAAATGAGACCTGAATTCAGACAAACATGGGTTTAAAATCAGGCTATATCAGTCATTATTTGTCATATTTTATACAACTTTCTTAAATTCTCTACACTCCAGTGTCATCCATAAAATGAAAAAATTAATAGTAATCACTACTAATTTGAGTTATGTTTACTAAAGGATACAGTGCATCTAAAGTACTAAGTGACTGCCTGGCATATAGTATCTAATAAATCTTACTTTATAATTATTAGTTGTTTATTTTATATATTATCTTTTACCTTAGAAATAAAATGAGACATTGAAAATTTCACATCATGACTCACCAAAATATTCCATCAGAATAAACTACTTTGGTATGTTTTCCTCTAAATATTATTTTCAGTGGTAAAAGAATTTAAATTGAAATGGTCACAATTGATTTGCTTACACTTCACAAGAAAGAGCTTATATTTGTACATTTTCTTTCTTGCAGCATTTGTTACATGCATACCCACAGAACATCCATCGATGGCCCAAGGAGGAAATTAATTACAAAATGACAGGAAAAGCATAATCCTAGAAGTGTTATGGATTCAGCTATAAAGATTATGAAGTTTATGTAGACATTACAGTCACACTGCGTTTTTCAGAGTGGCATTTAAAGCTTATTAAGGGTGATTTGGGAAGATTTAATATGCGTTTAAAATACCTTTCTAAAAATATTGGAAGCTTGATGTATGCACATGTATTTACAGTCCTATTTTCTAATTAAAAAATGTCATATGCACATCATTCAAATAAGCTTTTTCCTAGAAATTTGTATAGTTGAGCTAGTCAATTGGTAGTTGGATTACCTACTTAAGTCAATAAGGGCTTAAACTGATACACCAGGAAAGAACACAGAGTGGAGTTTGGATGAACCAAGAGAATCTGAAAGAAAGTGTTCAAAGGATCCTGGAACATAATCTGAAGGTCTGGTTAAAGAGACCAAATTATATATAAAGCATTGGGAGAGGATCCTTGCTCCTAGGGACTTGAGGTCAGAGCAAGGAGGATTAGAACACTTGGAAGAGATCATTAGGAGGAGTAGAGGATTCTTAGAACATGACTGTGGGAACTCAGCTTCCTTTCCAACACTGAGAATTCCAATCTACTTCCTTTCCCTAAGCCAAAGGACCACTGGGGTTTTAAAGGCATATAGGTGCAAAAAACAAAACAAAACAAAACAAAAAACCTATTTGTTCTGCAGTAATTAAGGTAAAGAGAACTGTTACATGGACTTCTCCTCCGTGGCCTGGGTGAATCTAGGGACACCAGAGTGAAGAAGAACAGATGTGAGGTCCTCAAAGCAGAAGATCCTGAGAACCGCATGACTTGCAGCTCTCTGAGCATTCTGGCCAGCTGAGATTGCAAATCACCCTAATCTCTCCCAGGGCAAGAAGACCAATGAGGAAATGAAGGAGCAGGTTAGGATGTGAGACCACTTGTGGGGCTGGGAAAGCTTGAAGGAATACAGAGTAAGGAGAATATTTCATATTCAATGGCTTTACAAGTGTAGGGGAGGAATAAGTTTTCTTTGACCCTCTTCAGGTCCCTAGCTAGGTCTGAAAATTCAACTGACAAAAACAGATTAACAGGAGAAAGACATACAAATTTTATTACATTTTTATATTTGCATAGGAAACTTCACAAGGGAATGAAGCCCCAAAGAAGTAACCAGAACAGGAAACTTTTATACCTTTTAGACAAAGAAACAATAAATTTGTAAAAATTGACAAGACCAAGGGCTTGAGGCTATAGGTAGCAAATGATAAAAACTAACAGGTTTGTTTATATAGCCTTCACAGCCCTAAATTCCTTATCTCTAGTGATAACAATGTCTTCTATCCTCCTGGTACAAGGAGGATACCTTTCACATGGAAGATTTATTTTCCACTTTCAGGAGAAAAGATTCAGAGAAGAGTCAGAGTATCCTACTTGCACTGGATGCTTGTTAAGTATTGTTAATTCAAAATAATAAATATGCCAAAGTGGCATATTTTGTAGTGACATGTTCTGCTACTCTTCACAAGTCTCAGTTCTAACTGTTGGCACATGCAAGAAATACTGTACCTACTGAAGGACTGTCATTGCACAGGGTGAAGAAGGAATCAAACCTGAGCCTCAGTGAGCCAAGTCACTCAGCAAAGAACAATAACAGTATGTCTCAGCAGGCCCCATAGCTACATAGATGATCTGTCACAAATTTTGGCATATTAGAGCAGGTGGGGAAGGATGATTAAAAACAAAACCGAACAAAAAATAGCAATAACGGGCATTCTGAAGGTGGAACAGACAAAACTCATATTACTTTTAAAATATGACATTCATGAAATGATAAAGATAATGGTACCTATAGTCATCCCAAATTAGTGGCTTGGAAATATAAAAAATATTGCCAAGAACATAGGAAAAATATGAAAGGATATATATATGAAAGGGAAATCCAGGACACTCAATGTGAAAATAATATTTCAAGGAGGAGAAAAAAAAAAAAGAAAAGATGCAGGTTAGGAAACAAACAAATAATGGAAGGAAATCTGTCTGAACTCTAGGAAGACCTGTGTCTGGATATGAATGCTCTTATCAGGTTCTAAGATGCATTAATGAAAAAAAGAGATATGCTTTCTTATAATGTGACAAATTTTTAAATTGTATTACAATAAAGTTAAAATCTTCAAGTCCCTAGAGCATAATAATAATTTATGCTATTGTTAATGATATTGCTAATAATGACAATAAAATGTTAGCTACACAGGAAAAAGGACTGGCTTCAAATTTCTCATTGTAACACCTGAAATTTGAGGAAAGAATTTAATATTTGCTGACTACTGAGAAAAAGTTATGTATCCCCCAAATCCTATACCTGCTGACAGTATCATTTCATATGCAGATGACTGATAATGTACAATAATGTGATAAACTCCATCTGTGAGAGATGATTGAGGATATACATAAACCAAATAATAAATGATTCAAAAACAGAATCCAAACTTTAAGGACACTTGAAACAGAAAGAATATTCTAAATGATAAGAAACCTTTAATCACAGCCAATGATTAAAATTAACTAGCTTAGCCAGGAATTGGGGCATTCTAAGGCCCCACAGTGAGGGTAGAGCAGAGGGCAGATAGGATAAGTAAAAGTGTTTCTTCATGTTTCGTCTTAGTGGGATGGGTGCCATAGACAATCTTGGTGGGGAATCAGTATCTGTCATGGGGAAATATTTTCTTTTAAAACAATAGTAGTGAAATATGTATCTATAAATGCAGGGGCAGGTAAGGTAATAGAACAAAATTATAGTTACAATATCCACATATGTAGGGGGGAAACATGAAATGAGTAACAACTTGGTAAAAACATGCAAAAGTACAAGGAAATGTAGGAAAAGATAGTTTAAAATAAGCAATAAATGTAAAATAAGATGGGAGAAGCATGACAAACATATACAAGCATTGCCCTATGTGTGGATAGAATTATAACTCCTATTAAAATACAGAGTTCAAAAGCATCTGTTAAATATAGGTCATAGAAAACAGAATGAAAAACAATAACGAAGAAAGGTTGAAAATGAAGGGGTTGCCAAATAGGTACCTGAAAGAAAACCCAGAAGCATCATACATGCACATGCTATAGTTTAAGGCTAACCACATGAAACCGAGTGAAGAAGAATATTGTGTCATGATAGAAGGCACACTTTACAGCAAAGGTAAAAACAGCAATAAACTTGTACAGATCAAATAGCTTCGAAGCTAAATTAACAAAGCAGAAATCATTCAAAATGCAAGGAGAGCTTCATGAAAAGAAAAATTTTTAAGGAAACTTCAATAGAACAGAGGGACTAGGCAGAGAATATGGATATTCCCTGAGGAACTGGCAGCTGATGTTTAGAGTCCCAGAGTCTCCATTATGAATGGAAAGGAAGCAATCAAGATTATCTGCCAGTTCAGAGAAATTCCTGCATAAAATCACTTTAGTGATGATGGAAACAGAAAGCCAAGATACTGAATATCCAGTTGCACTGTGTGCCAGCAGCATACAGAGAGTGCTCTTGTAGGCACTTTAGAAGCTATGCTTTCTCCAAACAGAGAGGCTATATCCTTTCCACATATTAAAGAAGCCTGTATCATTCTAAAAGGAAAGTACAGAGAGTGAAGGATTATGACATATACCTATCACAGTAAAACGTAAAATGGAATCACTCTAAAGTGATTATTTTTTTATTAGTACAAAGCAGAATTTTTTAAATTGTACATTAGAGTTCTTATTTACCTCCATCTGTACTTAGGGTGTACTGGGCACCTTACTAAACAAACTGGAAGATAATGTCACACATACGACATTATGTTTTGAGTGATTTCTAAGTTCTAAAGGAATGAAGAGGGAAAAAAGATTTATACCAATAGTCACTAAATCACACTGAGCAATAGACACTTAAATTCCTGAGGGGAAGGCAGCTAATTTAACACATATCTAGGGCCCTACTGATATACTCTCCAGGATGGAGGCCAGCAGGAGCCATTTTGGCACTCTCCCTCTGACTCATTCAGGTCACCAATATCTCCTAGAAAGGAGCTTGTACCCTCATCTGGTGCCCCAACTTTTGTGGATGCCACCCAGAGAACACCTATAGATCACCAGGCTCTGGTGGACAGCAGGGCTTATGCTCATAGGTCCCACAGGACTATACCCAATGGAGAAAGAGTAAACTGGCTACCATCCCCAGGGCACAGCAGAGAAACAACCAAATGAGTTACCCAGTCTTTCTATGAGAGAAGCCTATTAGCTAATCATCATAGTTGTGGCCTGAGGCACAGGTTTCCAATTAAACAGGCATCTATTGGCTGACAGTAATCCTCTTCAGAGACATTGGAGGGCAGGCGCTATCTTCATGCCCTCTGTCTGTTGCATTGCGAAGGCACAGTATCTCCTGAAGGGGAGTTTTATACACATCCTGTGCCCTGTTTTTTATATCCAATGCCCCAGTTTTTGTGGCTGCTGCCCAGGAAATTGCCCCCCGATCATCTGGCCGTGGTCTCAGCAGGTCGTGTTATTGGTCCCACAGAACTGTATATATTTGCATACTTTAAAAGCTGGTGCTTGGGCTTCCCTGGTGGCGCAGTGGTTGAGAATCCTCCTGCCGATGCAGGGGACACAGGTTCATGCCCCGGTCCGGGAAGATCCCACATGCCGCGGAGCGGCTGGGCGCGTGAGCCATGGCTGCTGAGCCTGCACGTCCGGAGCCTGTGCTCCGCAACGGGAGAGGCCACAACAGTGAGAGGCCCGCGTACCGCAAAACAAAACAACAACAACAACAAAAAAATAGCTGGTGCTTAAGGGTCTGGTTTCCAATCATACTGAATCTAGGTGCCAACTGAGATCCTTTGGGACACTGACAAGTATCGGCACACCCTGGACTACTGAGACCCACTAAAAATAAAGTAGGCTGCTTGGACAATCACAAAGGTTTAAGAGACAACCAAGAGTAGAGAAGGGTTGAACAATAAGGTCATCTCCTACGTGAGGATACTCTTTCAAGGATGGGAAAGGTTGCTGTTTATCTAATGCATATAAACCAACACAGAGAGTCAAGGAAAATGAAAAAACAGAGAAAGATGTTCCAAATGAAATAACAAGATAAAATCTCATAAAAAGAGCTTAATAAAATGGAGATAAGTGATTTACCTAACAGAGTTCAAAATAACAGTCATAAAGATGTTTGGTCAGCTCAGGCAAATGAATGAACAAAGTAAGAATTTCAACAAAAAGATAGAAAATATAATAAAGTACCAACAGAAGTCACAGACTGCAGAATATAAAAAATGAACTGGGGGGCTTCCCTGGTGGCGCAGTGGTTGGGGGTCCACCTGCTGATGCAGGGGACGAGGGTTCGTGCCCTGGTCCGGGAGGATCCCGCGTGCCGCGGAGCAGCTGGGCCCGTGAGCCATGGCCGCTGAGCCTGCACGTCCGGAGCCTGTGCTCTGCGATGGGAGAGGCCGCAACAGTGAGTGGCCCGCCTAGCACAAAAAAAAAAAAAAAAATGAACTGGGAAAAAAAAAAAAAGCAGTTCAACAACAGGCTTAATGAAGTAGATGAAGGACCAGTGAGCTCGAAGACAGGGCAGTGGAACTCACCTAATCAGAGGAGCAACAAGAAAAATAAAAAAGAATGTAGATAGCTTAAGGAGAAAGATAGTGGGACAATATCAAGTGGACCAACATTTGCATTTCAGGGGTCCCAAAAGGAGAAGAATGAGAGAAAGGGGCAGAAAACTTATTTTCAGAAATAATGGTTGAAACTTCATCAACCTGGAGAAGGGCACCCAATCCAGGAAGTCCAGAGAGTTCCAAGTAAGATGAACCCAAAGAGGCTCACTCCAAGACACATAATTAAAGAGCCAAAAGTTAAACACAAGGAGAGGGTTTTAAAAATAGCAAGAGAAAAACAACTTGTTATGTACAAGGGAACCCCCATAAGGCTATCAGAAGATTTTTCAGCAAAAGTTTTGCAGGACAGAAAAGATATATTCAAAGTGCTGAAAGAAAATAAAACTGTCAACCAAGAATACTCCACCCAGTAAAGTTGTCTTTCACAACTGAAGGAGAGATAAGGAATTTTTCAGACAAGCAAAATTTAAAGGACTTCATATCACTAAGCCATCCTTAGAAGAATTGTTAAAGGGACTTCTTTAAGCTGAAATAAAATGGCACAAATTAGTAACAGGAAACACTGAAAGTAGAAATTACAATGTGAAGGTAAATATCAATATATAGTAGAATTCAGAATTACCCACTGTTGAAATCATGGTGAGTTAATTACTTGCAAAGTTAGTACAAAGGTTAAGAGAGAAAAGCAGAGAAAAAACCTAATTACAATAATTTAAGGGATACAGAAGATAAAAAGATGTAAACCGTAACATCAAAAACAAAATGTAGGAGGAGAGTAAAAATGTAGAGCTTTAGAATACATTCAAACCTAAGTTATTATCAACTTAAAATAGACCATTATAAATATAAGTTGTTTTAAGTCAGCCTCATGGTAACCACCAAGCAAAAGCCTATAGTAGATACTCAAATGATTAAAGAGAGGAATCTAAGCATACCACTACAGAAAATATTCATCATGAAAAAAAGAGCAGGATAAGAAAAGAGTAACAGAGAAATTACAAAACAGCTAAAAAATTTAACAAAATAGCAATAAATGCATACCTATCCATAATTATTTGAAATGTAAATGGACTAAATTCTCCAATCAAAGACATACAGTGGCTGAATGGATAAAAAACAAGACTGATCTATATTATACCTACAAGAGACTCACTTCAGATGTAAGGACTCACACAGAATGAAAATAAAGAGATAGAAAAAGATATTCCATGAAAATGAAAACACAAAGAAAGCTGTGGTAACTATACTTACTTCAGAAAAAAATAGACATTAAAATACACTGTAATAAGAGACAAAAAGATCACTAATAATGATAAAATAGCCACTCCAACAATAGAATATAACAACTCTAAATATGTGCACTTAATGTAGAAACACCTAAATATATAAAGCAAATATTAATATGCCTAAAGGGAGAAATAGACAGCAACACAATGACAGCAGGGGATTGTAATACTCCACTTTCATTAATTGATGAATCCTCCAGACAGAAAATCAATAAGAAAACATACAGAACACTCCATCCCAAGATAACATAATACACATACTTCTCAAAAGCACATGGAGTATTCTCCAGGATAGATCATATGTTAGGCCACAAAACAAGACTTACTAAATTTAATAAGATTGAAATTATATCAAACATATTCTCTGACCACAGTGGTATGACACTAGAAATTATTACACAAAGAAAACTGGAAAATTCACAAATATTTGGAGATTAAACAACATGCTACTGAACAAGAAAAGGGTCCAAGAAAAAAATCAAAAGAGTAATAAAAATATACCTATAATGAATGAAATTAGGAAAACAAAATATCAAAACTTACGGAATACAGCAAAAGCAGTTCTAAGAGAAACGTTTATAGGGCTAACTGCCTACCTAAAGAAACAATAAAGATATAAAATAATTAACCTAACTTTGCTCTTCAAGGAATTAGAAAAAGAACAACAAAGCTCAAAGTTTACTAACTTTGAGTTAGTAAACTCAAAAGAAGGAGGAAAATAACAAAGATCAGACAGAAATAAAGACAAAAAAGAAAATAGATCAATGAATCTAAGAGTTGGTTATTTTGAAATGATAAACAAAATTAACAAACCTTTAGATAGACTCACAAAGAAAAAAAGAAAGAAAGAGACAGAACTCGAAGAAATAAAATCAGAAATGAAAGAGGAGCTGTTACAACTGATACAACAGACATACAAAGATTTGTAAGAAGAGGCAAGGAATAATTATGCACCAACAAAATAAACAACCTAGAAGAAATGGATAAATTCCTCTAATGTCAGGAACAAGACAGGATGCCCATTTTTCCACTTTTTTTTCAACATAGTCCTGGTAGTCCTTGCCAGAGTAATTAGGCAGGTAAAAGAAATAAAAGGCATCCTAATTGGAAAGGAAGAAGTTAAACTGTCACTATTTGCAGATAACATCATTTTATATACAGAAAACCTAAAGACTCCACCAAAAAAACTGTTAAAACTAATAAACAAATTCAGTTAAGTTGCAGGATACAAAATCATTGTACAAAAACCCATTGCATTTCTATTAATAATGAACTATCAGAAGAGAAATTAAGAAAACAATGCCATTTACAATTTAATCAAAAATAATAAAATAACTAGCTAGAGATAAATTTAACCAAGGAGGTGAAAGACCTATACCCTGAAAACTATGACCCACTGATGAAAGAAACTGAAGATGACACAAATAAATGGAAAGGTATTCCATGTTCATGGACTGGGAAGAATTCTTAATATTGTTAAAATGCCCACACTACCTAAAGCAATCTAGAGATTCAGTGCAATCTGTATCAAAATATCAATGGTATTTTTCACAGAAATAGAGCAAATAATCCTATAATTTTTATGGGATCATAAAAGATCCCAGGCTTCCCTGGTGGCGCAGTGGTTGACAGTCCACCTGCCGATGCAGGGGATGCGGGTTCGTGCCCCAGTCCTGGAAGATCCCACATGCCACAGAGTGGCTGGGCCCGTCAGCCATGGCCACTGAGCCTGCGCGTCCAGAGCCTGTGCTCTGCAATGGGAGAGGCTGCAACAGTGAGAGGCCCACATACCACAAAAAAATAATAATAATAAAAATAAAAAAATAAAAGATCCCAAATAGCCAAATCAATTTTGAGAAAAGAGAATAAAACTGTAGGCATCACACTTTCTGACTTCAAACCACACTACCAAGCTAGAGTCATCAAAAATAGTTTGGTACTGACATTAAAAACAGACAAATAGATCAGTGGAACAGAACAGAGAGCACAGAAATAAACCCACACATATATGGTCAATTAATTTATTTAAAAGTAGCCAGGAGTATACAACGGGGAAAAGGCAGTCTCTTCAATAAATGGTGCTGGGAAAATTGAATATCTGCATGAAAATGAATGAAAATGCACCACTACTTTTCATCATACACAAAAATTAACTCAAAATGGATAAAGACTTAAATGTAAGACTTGAAACCATTAAAACTCCTAGAAGAAAGTACAGGTGGTAAACTCAACAGACTTTTTAGATTTGACACTAAAAGGAAAGGGAAAAAAAAGCAAAAATTAACAAGTAGGACTACATTGAAATAAAAGCTTCTGCATAGCAAAGGAAATCATCAACAAAATGAAACGACTACCTACTGAATGGAAGAAAATAATGTAAATCATACATCTGATAAGGGTCAATTTCCAAAAAAATACAAAATCTCATTCAACTCAACAGCAAAAAAAAAAAAAAAAAAATGGGCAGGGGACCTGAATGGACAGTTTTCCATTGAAGACATACAGATAGATAGTCAACAGGTACATGAAAAGGTGTTCGACATGACTGATCATCAGAGAAATGCAACCACAATGAAATATCACCTCCTATCTATTAGGAGGACTTTTGTCAAAAAGACAACAAATAACAAGTGTTGGCTAGGATGTGGAGAACAAGGAACCCTTATCCCTATGCAGTGTTGGTGGGGATGTAAAGTGGTGCAGCCAGTATAGAAAACAGTGTGGAGGTTACTCAAAATATTAAAAATAGAACTACCATATTATCCAGCAATTCTACTTCTAGGTATTTTTATGAAGGAATAAAAAACCCTTAACTCAAAGATATATGCATCCCCATGCTCATTACAACATGATTTACAATAGCCAAGATATGGAAACAATGTAGGTGTCCATCAGTGAGTGAATGGACATACACACAATGGAATATTATTCATCGATAAAAAAGGAAGGAAATCTTGACATTTGTGACAACATAGAGGTTCTTGAGAGCATTATGCTAAGTGAAATAAGTCAGACAGAGGAAGACAGATACCATATGATCTCACTTATATGTGGAATCTAAAACTAAAACAAAACACCAAGCTCACAGATACAGAGAAAAGATTGGTAGTTAGCAGAGGAGGCAGTGAGGGTTGGGGGAAGGGCAAAGTGGTTGAAGGTGGTGAAAGGTAAAAACTTGCAGTTATAAAAATAAGCCTTGAGGATGTAATGTACAGCATGGTAACTATAGTTAATAATACTGTATTGTATATTTGAAAGTTGCTAAGGGAGTAGATCTTAAATGTTCTCATCACAAGAAAAAAATTATAATCATAGTGATGGAATGATAATCTGACTTATTGTGGTGATCATTTCACAATATATATAAATAAATATCAAATCATTATGTTGTACACCTGAAACTAATATAATGATGTGTCTATTATATCTGAAGGAGAAGGAGGAGGAGGAGGATGTAAAAAGAAGAGGAGGACGAAGAAAAGGAGAAGGACGAAGAGGAAGAGGAAGGTGAAGAAGAAGAATAGGAAAAAGAAGAAGAAAACATGCCTTTTTGGCCTCTGTAAAGAAAGGAAACAGGGGGCTTCCCTGGTGGCGCAGTGGTTGAGAGTCCGCCTGCCGATGCAGGAGACACGGGTTCGTGCCCTGGTCTGGGGAGATCCCACATGCCGCGGAGCAGCTGGGCCCGTGAGCCATGGCCGCTGGGCCTGCGCGTCCGGAGCCTGTGCTCCGCAACGGGAGAGGCCACAGCAGTGAGAGGCCCGCATACCACAAAAAAAAAAAAAAAAAAAAAAAAAAAAAAAAAAAGAAAGGAAACAGGGATGGCTGCAGCGCGTTCTCTCTAGTCTTCTGTACCTCACTTCCTGGTTTGAAGACAGGAGCACTTTATAATTCTAGTGTTCTTCCTCAGAGTTGATGTGATAGGGACAGATGAGCTCAAAGTATCCCCATGACTTGATCATTATGGTTTGCTAGTAAGATTCTCATTACAGTAAAGTTGAAGGAATAAGATTAAATTCTGGACAATATTAAAATTAGAAAAGCTGCCTGCCATAACCATCCCGAGGAATACATTATTTTATAGCCACGTTTTTCTAAAAGAGACTCCTTTTTCAATTCAGTATTAATATCTCCAAGCCCACATCTCTAAGGGTATCATTAAGGCTTTCCTCATATTAACTTACTAACTTAATGCCTTCATAATCACATACTTAATTCTTATTTTCTAAATTCTTTATCTTTCTTAGGAAAATGTTTCATAACACTAGGAACTCAATCATTCTTATAGTCAATTTTACAGCCCAAGGAATATTTATTAATTGAAACACACTTTTATTCTAATATCCTTTGTGCTCACAATACCTAGGTCAGTGTCTGGAAGATAGTAGGTACTTAAAAAAATTTGTGAGCAATTGAACATTTAACTTTATTTTAAAAATCTGTCACTTACTTTTCTTTTCTCATCCTCTTGAGTGAGATAATTTCAAATGTAACTTTACTGATTCCTGAGAATGTAAGTTTAATGGGAGTAAGGATAGTATCTGCCTTTTCACAGCTACAGCCCCAGTACCAAGAGCAGTGACAAGCATACAGTAGGCCTTTAATAAGTGTTTGTTGAATGTGGTGGAAACATTTACATTCACCTGTAATTATAAATTATAGCAAATGTACCAAGAAGAATATAGCAGCCATGTATCTCTCAGATATGTTGATATTTGCTCCAATTTCTTTGTTTGTTAAAAGAAACAGCTATAGTTCTACCACCTCTGCCTCTTCCCACTTCTTTTCCAGACCTACTCTTTTAAATTTCTGTGTAACACACATATGTTTTTATATGTTTAAAATAAATATGATATTTTTGTATTTATTTATTTTTTATTTTATTATTTTTTTTTGCGATACACGGGTCTCTCACTGTTGTGGCCTCTCCCGTTGCGGAGCACATGCCCCGGACATGCAGGCTCAGCGGCCATGGCTCACGGGCCTAGCTGCTCCGCGGCATGTGGGATCTTCCCGGACCGGGGCACGAAACCGTGTCCCCTGCATCAGCAGGCGGACTCTCCACTGCTGCGCCACCAGGGAAGCCCTTTTGTATTTAATTTATATTTATATATGGAAATGAATAGTTTTTATTCTAGGAGAATCTGGCTTTTATTCTAAAACTGTATTTCATTTAAAATTGTAAGGCTAAGACAATATTTAAAAAATCTTTTTGTTTTCTTTTTCCCAAACCCGAAATTTATTTTTGTTCTTCTTTAACAACTCAGACTAACTCCTCCTTAGCCCTAGCCTTCATGCTTTTATTGCTCTTTTCTTTTTTTACCTGATCTTAGAATCTGAATCATAAAGGAACAAAAGAAAAGGTTCATGAGGGAAACATGGAGAAGAAAGGGAAAATGATTCCATTTATACTTTGATTCTATTGTAGCATCAAATATAGACTGCTGACACCAAAACATAGACCTCATTTTAATATGATCCTCACAATCTACTAACCAGTGCATGGATATTGTTTATAGGCATACGTTGCTTTATTGCCCTTGGCTTTATTGCACTTTGCAGACATTGTGTTTTTTTACAAATTGAAGATTTGTGGCAACTTTGAGTCAAACAAGTCTATCAGTGCAATTTTCCAACAACATTTGCTCACTTCATGTCTGTGTGTCATATTTTGCTAATTCTTACAATATTTCAGACTTTCATTATTATATTTGTTATGGTTATCTGTGATCAGTGATTTTTGATGTTACTATGGTAACTGGTTTTGGGCACCACAAACTGTGCCCATATAAGGTAATGGAATTAATTCATAGATGTGTGTGTTCTGACTGCTCCACCAACCAGCTATTCCCCATCTCTCTCCCTCTCTTTGGACTTCTTTACTCCCTGAGACACAATATTGAAATCAGGACAATCAATAACCCTACAATGGCCTCTAAGTGTTCAAGTGAAGGGAAAATTATCAAATCTCTCACTTCAATCAAAAGCTATAAATGATTAAGCTTAGTGAGGAAGGCATGTCTAAAGCTGAGATATGCCTAAAGCTAGGTGTTTTACACAAAACAGTTGAGTTGTGAATACAAAGGGAAAGGTCTTGAAGGAGACAAAAAGTGCTACTCTAGTGACCACACAAATGATAAGAAAGCAAAACAGCCTTGTTGCTGATATGGAGAAAGTTTTAGAGCTGTAGATAGAAGATCAAACCAGCCACAACATTCTCCTGAGCCAAAGCCTAATCCATAGCAATGCCCTACTTCTCTTCAATTCCATGAAGGCTGTAGAAAAGAAGCTTGAAGATAGTGGAGATTGGCCCTTGAGGTTTAAGTAAAGAAGCCATCTCCATAATATAAAAGTTCAAGTTGAAAGAAAATGCTGATGTGAAGCTGCAGCGAGTTATCCAGAAGATCTAGCTAAGGTAATTAATAAAGGTGGCTACACTAAACAACAGATGTTCTATGTAAAGGAAACAGCCTTATATCGGAACCAAATGCCATCTAGGACCTTCACACCTAGAGAGGAGAAGTCAAGCCTGGTTTCAAAGCTTCAAAAGACAGGCTGACCGTTTTGTTAGGGGCTAATGCAGCTGGTGAATTTAAGTTGAATTGAATGCTTATCTATCATTCCAAAAATTCCAGGGTCCTGAAGAATTATTCTCAATCAATTGTGCCTGTGCTCTGGAAATGAAACAACAAAGCCTGGATGAGAGCATATCTGTGTACAACATGGTTTACTTAATATTTTAAGGCAACTGTTGAGCCATACTACTCAGAAAAATAGATTTCTTCCAAAATATTACTGCTTACTGACAGTGTACCTGGTCACCCAAGAGCTCTGATGGAGATGTACAATGAGATTAATGTTGTTTTCATGCCTTCTAATACAACATCCATTCTGCAGCCCATGGATCAAGAAGTAATTTCAACTTTCAAGACTTACTAGGTAAAAAATACATTTTGTAAATCTACAGTTGCCAGTTAGTGATTCTTCTGATGGATATGAGCAAAGCTAATTTAAAACCTTCTGGAAAATATTCACCATTCTACATGCCATTAAGAACATTCATGATATGTGGGAAGAGATCAACACACAAACATTAACAGGATTCAAACCTTCATGGATGACTCTGAGGGTTTCAAGACTTCACTAGAGGAAGTAGTTGAAGATGTGGTGAAAGAGCAAGAGAACTAGAATTAGAAGTAGAGCCTAAAGGTGTGACTAAATTGCTACAATTTCATGACAAAACATTAATGGACGAAGAGTTGCAAAGAAAGTGGTTTCTTGAGATGGAATCTACTCCTGGTGATGAACGTACTATACAGCTTATTGAAATGACAAAGAAGGATTTAGAATATTACATAAACTTAGTTAATAAAAGAATGCTAGGATTTAAGAGGATTGACTGCAGTTTTGAAAGAAGTTCTACTGTGGGTAAAATGCTATCAAACAGCATTACATGCTACAGAGAAATTATTTGTGAAAGGAAGACTTGATGTGACAAACTTTATTGCTGTCTTATTTTAAGAAACTGCCACAGCCACCCCAACCTTCTGCAACGACCACCCTGATCAGTTAGCAGCCATCAACATCAAGGCAAGAGCCTCCACCAGAAAAAGATTACAACTTGCTAAATGCTCATATGATGGTTAGCATTTTTTAGCTATAAAGTATTTTAACTAAGGTATGTACATTGTTTTTTATACATAATGCTATTGCACACTTAATAGACTACAGTATAGCATAAACATAACTTTTATATGTACTTAGAAACCAAGAAATTCATGTAACTTACATTATTGTGATATTTGCTTTATTGTGGTAGCTTGGAACTAAACCTTCAATATCTCCAAGGTATACCTATACCAAGTTTGCATTTTTTTGTATCAAATAGTTGTCCTTAGTAGTTGTCCATATTCTTAAGCACTGTGGTAAGAATTGAATATCTATTGCCTAACAAGACAGTATCCAATGCCATCCCTATCAAATTTCCAATGACATTTTTCACAGAACTGAAATGAGAATTTTAAGTTTGTATAGAAGGACAAAAGAACCTGAATAGCCAAAATAATCTTGAGAGAGAAGAAAAGAGCTGGAAGAATCATGCCCTCTGGCTTCAGACTATACTACAAAGCTACAGTCATCAAAACAGTATGGTACTGGCACAAAAACAGATGCATAGATCAATGGAACAGAATAGAGTCCAGAAATAAACCCACACACTTATGGTCAATTAATCTATGACAAACAAGGCAAGAATATAAAATGAAGAAAAGAGAGTCTCTTCAATATGTGGTGCTAGGAGAACAGGACAGCTACATGTAAAAGACTGAATCTGAACATTCTCTAACACCCTATACAAAAATAAACTCAAAATGGATTAAAGATCTAAATGTAAGACCAGATACCATAAAACTCCTAAAGGAAAACATAGGCAGAATACTCTTTGACATAAATCACAGCAATATCAATTTGTATTCATTTCTTAGAGTAATGGAAAAAAAAACCAAAAATAAACAAATGTGATGTAATTAAAATTAAGTTTTACAAGCAAAGGAAACCATAAACAAAATGAAAAGACTACCTTCAGAATGGGAGAAAATACTTGTAAATAATGTGACCAGTAAGGAATTAGGGCTTCCCTGGTTGTGCAGTGGTTGAGAATCTGCCTGCTGATGCAGGGGACACGGGTTCATGCCCCAGTCCGGGAAGATCCCACATGCCATGCAGTGGCTAGGCCGGTGAGCCATGGCTGCTGAGCCTGTGCATACAGAGCCTGTGCTCCGCAACAGGAGAGGCCACAACAGTGAGAGGCCCGCATACCACACACACACACACACACACAAAATTAAAATAAAATAAAAATAAGGAATTAATTTCCAAAATATACAAAAAGCTATATAGCTCAATATCAGAAAAACAAACAGCCCAATCAAAAAATGGGCAGAAGACCTAAATACACATTTTTCCAAAGAAGACATACAGATGGCCAACAGACACATAAAAATATGCTCAACATAACTAATTTTTAGAGAAATGCAAATCAAAACCATAATGAGGTATACCCTCACACCAGTCAGAATGGCCATTGTCAAAAAGTCTACAAACAATAAATGCTGGAGAGGATGTGGAGAAAACGGAGTCCTCCTACACTGCTGGTGGGAATGTAAATTGGTGCAGTCACTATGGAGAACGGTATGAAGGTTTCTTAAAAAACTAAAAACAGAGATAACATATGATCCAGCAATCCCACTCTAGGACATATATCTGGAGAAAATAACTAGAAAAGAGACATGCACCCCAATATTCATAGGAACACTATTTACAATAGCCAAGACATGGAAGCAGCTTAAATATCCATCAACATATGAATGGATAAAGAAGATGTGGTATCACAAATATAATATCAAAAACCAGCAATCATGAGAAGAGGAGAGTACAAATGCAGATATTGGATATGTATTTGAAATTAAGAGAGCAGCAACTTAAAACAATCTTGTTTATATATAGACTGCTATATCAAAACCTCATGGTGACAGCAAACCAAAAATCTACAATATATACACACACACAAAAGAAAAATGAATCCAAACACAACACTAAAGACAGTCACCAAGTCACAAGAGAAGAGAACAAAAGAGGAGGGAAAAAAAAAAGACCTATGAAAATAATCCCAAAACAATTAGCATAATGGCAATAAGAACCTACATATCAGTAATTACCTTAAATGTAAATTGATTAAATGTTCTAATCAAAAGACACAGACTGGCTGAGTGGATACAAAAACAAGACCCGTATATATGCTGTCTAAAAGAGACCCATTTCAGATCTAGGGACACATATAGCCTAAAGTGAGGGGACGGAAAATGTTATTCCATGCAAATGCAAATCAAAAGAAAGCTGGAGTAGCAATACTTATGTTCAGACAAAATAGACTCTAAAAAAAAGACTGTTACAAGAGACAAAGAAGGACACTACATAAAGGATAAAGGGATCAATCCAAGAAGAAGCTATAATAATTATAAATAATATGCACCCAACATAGGAGCACCTCAATATATAAGGCAAATGCTAACAGCCATAAAAGAAGTTGACAGTAACACAATAATAATGAGAGACTTTAACACCCCACTTATGTCAATGGACACATAATCTACACAGAAGATCAATAAGGAAAGGAAGGCATTAAATGACACATTAGACTAAATGGAGTTAATTGATATTTATAGACCATTTATCTGAAAGCAGCAGATACACATTCTTCGCAAGTACACCTGAAACATTCTCTAGGATACATCACATGCTGGGCCATAAAGCAAGAATCAATACCTTTAAGAAAATTGAAATCACATCAAGCATCTTTTCCAATCACAATACTATATTAGAAATCAACTACAGGGAAAAAAACTAAAAAACACAAACATGTGGAGGTTAAACAAGATGTTACTAAACAACCAATGCATTACTGAAAAAAATCAAAGAGTAAATCAAAAAATATCTAGAGATAAATGAAATAGAAAACATGACCAGAGGGGCAGAGTCAAGATGGCAGAGTAGGAAGATGCAGAGTTTGCATCCTCACAACTAGGGCACCTACCAGGCGTTGGTGGGGGGCCTCAGACACCTAAGGGGATGGGAGGAACTCCTGCATGACCAGGTAGGACATAGGGGGAGGAGAATTGGAGGTGGGACAGGACTGGCACCCCTGAGAGGCAACTGGGGAAGGGGAGGGGTTCCCATGTCTGGAGGGGCCCACTCAGGTGAGGGATAAGCAGGGATGGGGAGAGACTTTTAGGGGATCAGGGGATCGGAGGGGAATGTGGCCAACATTTCCCCTGCTCCCTTCAGCCCAGGCAAGCCTGCTAGGGTACTGGGCATGAATCTCCACCATCCGGGGTCTCCTTTGGCTCTGCTGAGCCCAAGCCCAGCCCCCCCCACACCTCATAGCCTTTTCTGGTCATGGGCCTGAGCCTATGCCCCACCCCTGCTTAAGCCCCACCCCTGCCTAAGCCCTGCCCCCCACTGCCAAGGCCTTTTCTGGCTTTTTTTTTTTTTGGCTGCATAACTTTTAGGATCTTGGTTCCCAGGCTAGGGGTCGGGCCTGAGCTCCTGTGGTGGGAATGCCAAATCCAAACTGCTGGACTAACAGAGAACTTCAGACCCCAAGAAATATAAATCAGAGTGAGGTCCCCCAGAGGTCCTGATTTTGGCACCAAGATCCAGCTCTACTCAACTGCCTGAAAACTCCAGTGCCAGACACCTCAGGCCAAAGAACCAGTAAGACATGAACACAGCCCCACCCATTAAAAAAAAAAAAAATGAGACAAAAACCAAATATGTTACAGATGAGGGAGCACTCCCAAACTCATTCTACAAGGCCACAATCACCTTGATACTAAAACCAGACAAAGACATCACAAAAAAGAAAATTACAGGTTTCCCTGGTGGCGCAGTGGTTGAGAGTCCGCCTGCCAATGCAGGGAACGTGGGTTTGTGCCCTGGTCCGGGAAGATCCCATATGCCATGGAGCAGCTGGGCCCGTGAGCCATGGCCACTGAGCCTGCGTGTCCGGAGCCTATGCTCCGCAACAGGAGAGGCTACAACAGTGAGAGGCCCACGTACCACACACACACACACAAATTACAGACCAATATCACTGATGAGCATAGATGCAAAAATCCTCAACAAAATACTAGTAAACAGAATCCAACAATACATTAAAAGGATCATACACCATGATCAAGTGGAATTTATCCCAGGGCTGCAAGTATTCTTCAATATATACAAATCAATCAATGTGATACACCAAATTAACAAATTAAAGAAAAAAAAAGATCATCTCCACAGATACTGAAAATGGTTTTGTCAAAATTCAATGCCCATTTATGATAAAAATGCTCCAGGAAGTGCATAAAGGAACCTACTTCAACATAATTAAGGACATATACAACAAACCCACTGCAAACGTCATTCTCAATGGTGAAAAACTGAAAGCATTTCCTCTAAGATCAGGAACAAGACAAGGATGTCCACCCTTTGCCACTATTATTCAACATAGTTTTGGAAGTCCTAGCCACGGCAATGAGAGAAGAAAAAGAAATAAAAGGAACCCAAATTGGAAAAGAAGTAAGACTGTCACTGTTTACAGATGACATGATACTATACATAGAAAATACTAGAGATATTACAAGAAAATTACTAGTGTTCACCAATGAATTTGGTAAACTTGCAGGATACAAATTTAATACAGAGAAATCTCTTGCATTTCTATGCACTAACAACAAAAGATCAGAAAGAGAAATTAAGGGAAGAAGACCATTTACCATCACATCAGAAAGAATAAAATACCTAGGAATAAACCTACAGGAGGCAGAGACGTGTACTATGAAAACCATAAGATGCTGATGAAAGAAACTGAAGGTGACACTAACAGATGGAAAGATATACCATGTTCTTGGATTGGAAGAATCAATATGGTCAAAATGACTATAGTTCCCAAAGTAATCTACAGATTCAATGAAATCCCTATTAAATTACCAATGGCATTTTTTACAAAACTGAAACAGGAATTTAAAAATGTGTATGGAAACACAAAAGATGCCAAATAGCCAAAGCAATCTTGAGAAAGAAAAACGGAACTGGAGGAATCAGGCTAGCTGGCTTCAGAATATACTACAAAGCTACAGTAATCAAAACAGCATGGTATTGGCACAAAAATAGAAATATAGATGAATGGAACAGGATAGAAAGCTGAGAAATAAACTCATGCACCTATGGTCAATTAATCCACAACAAAGGAGGCAAGACTGTATAGTGAAGAAAAGACAGTCTCTTCAATAAGTGGTGCTGGGAAAACTGGACAGCTACATGTAAAAGAATGAAATCAGAACACTCTCTAACACCATATAGAAAAATAAACTCAAAATGGATTAAAGACCTAAATATAAGACTGGATACTATAAAACTCTTCGAGGAAAACCTAGGCAGAATATTCTTTGACATAAATTTCAGCAATATCTTCTTGGATCCACCCCCTAGAGTAATCCATCTCCTAAAATAAACAAATGGGACTTTACTCAACTGAAAAGGCTTTGCACATCAAAGAAAACCATAAACAAAATGAAAAGACAACCCACAGAATGGGAGAAAATATTTGCAAATGTTGTGATTGTCAAAGGATTAATCTCCGAAATACACAAACAGCTCATTGAGCTGAATAGCAAAAAAACAAACAACCCAATCAAAAAATGGACAGAAGATCTAAATAGACATTTCTTCAAAGAAAACATACAGATGACCACAAAGCATATAAAAAGATGCTCAACATTGCTAATTATTAGAGAAATGCAAATCAAAGCTAAAATGAAGTATCACCTCACACCAGTCAGAATGGCCATCATCACAAAGTCTGCTAAACAATAAATGCTGGAGGAGGTGTGGAGAAAAGGGAACCCTCCTACACTGTTGGTGCAGATGTAAATTGGTACAGCCACTATGGAGAACAGTATGGAGGTTCCTTAAAAAACTAAAAATAGAGCTACCATATGATCCAGCATTCCCACTCCTGGGCATATATCCCAAGAAAAACATGGTTTGAAAGGATACATGCACCTCAATATTCACTGCAGCACTATTTATAATAGCCAAGACATGGAAACAACCTAAATGTCCACCAAGAGATAAATGAATAAAGAAGATGTGGTATATATATATATATATATATATATATATATATATATATAAAATGGAATATTATTCAGCCATAAAAAAGAATGAAATAACGCCATTTCCAGCAACATGGATGGAAAAATTGTCATATTAAGTGAAGTTAATCAGACAGAGAAAGATAAATATATGATATCGCTTATATGTCAAATCTAAAAAAATGATATAAATAAACTTATTTACAAAACAGAAACAGACTCACAGATTTCAAAACAAACTTATGGTTACCAAAGGGAGAATGGTTGTGGGGAAGGATAAGTTAGGAGGTTAGGAATTAATATATACACATTATTATATATAAAATAATCAACAAGGGCCTATTGTATAGCATGGAGAACTCTACTCAATACTCCATAATAACCTATATGAGAAATGTATCTGAAAAAGAATACATACATGTGTATGTATAATAAATAAATAAATAGATAAATAAAAGATGAAAGGGGAAAAAAAAGATGTGGTATGTACACACAATGGGATATTACTCAGCCATAGAAAAGAATGAAATAATGCCATTTGCAGCACCATGGATGGACTTAGAAATGATCATATTAAGTGTAGTAAGCCAGACAAAGATAAATATCATATGATATCACTTATATGTGGAAACTAAAAACATGATACAAAAGAACTTATTTACAAAACAGAAGCAGAAAACCAGAGGAAACCAGAGGAACATGTTTGAAGTGGAATAACACTGACTTATCTTATTGGGTTGCAATAACAAATATAATAAACTAGGTGGCTTAATCAACAAAAATTTATTTCTGGTAGTTTTGGATGCTGGAAAGTCCAAGATCAATGAGCTGGCCAATTCAGTTCCTGGTGAGAATCCTCTTCCTGGTATGCAAGTGGCCACCTTCTTACTATATCCTTACATGGTGGAGAGTACTGTGGTCTTTTCATCCCTTTATAAGGTACACTATTAAGGTTCTCTAGAGAATCAGAACTAATAGGATATATATATAGCAGGATATAAATCCTGCTTAGATTTATATCCTATGTATATATAAGATATAAATCTTTTATATAATAAAAATATTTATTATAAGAAATTTGCTCACACAATTATAGAAGCTGCGAAGTCTCACTATCAGCCATCTGCAAACTGGAGCCCCACAAGAGCTAGTTAGTGTAATTCAGATAGAGTCTTAAGGCCTGAGAAGTAGGAGTGCCAATGGTGGGGGAAGATCAATGTCCCAGCTCAAGCAATAACTCAAGTCTTCCTTTCTCTGTGTTTTTGTTCTATTCAAGGACTGAAGGGTGTTCACCACACTGCAGAAGGCAAACTGCTTTTCTGAATCCATTGATTCAAATGCTAATTTCATGCAGAAACATTCCCACAGACACATCCCAAAATAATGTTTAGCCAAATATCTGGGCACCTGAGAGCCAGTCAAGGTGACACATAAAATTAACCATCACATGTCCACTCCTTAACAACTTGAAACGCATATATCCTTAAACTATACTTAATTTCCAAATAAAGATAATAACAAGGTCTAATGTGGTACAATTATCCTGTGTACAACCAAAACGGCACTAACCCCTTGCCCCGGAGAGGAAGTAAACTCCTTGAGTGATGTTTATTCTTCTTTTCGATATTGTACCTTAGGTAATATGATATATAAAGTCAATACATCTTATCTTATGTGATAAGGGAATAAGAGAGGAAAGAAAAAAATACATGCACAGGGCTTCCCTGGTGGCGCAGTGGTTGAGAATCCGCCTGCCGATGCAGGAGACACGGGTTCGTGCCCTGGTCCGGGAAGATCCCACGTGCCGCGGAGCAACTAAGCCCGTGAGCCATGGCCGCTGGGCCTGTGCGTCCGGAGCCTGTGCTCCGCAACGGGAGAGGCCACAACAGTGAGAGGCCCGCGTAACGCAAAAAAAAAAAAAAAAAAAAAAAAAAAAAAAAAAAAAAAATACATGCACACAAGGATATTCATAACAAAAGTATCAGTTTCATTAGTTTTTTAAAAAGGTTCAAAAGTATCATATACAGAGTCACCTGGCTTCTTGTTTCTTTTAAGTGGTTGATTAGGAGTGTCTAATGCAGATTATTTGTATATCTCTATAAATAGTCCATACCCTGGGCTGTCAGTACTCTATTTACTACTAGAAATAGAGTCATTAGAGATTAAAATTAACTATCATAGACATGAATCCCAGCATGGGGGCACAACACCCATAAAACTCATCCAAACCCACTTACATTGCAAAGGCCCCACCTCCAAATACCATCACACTGGGGATTAAGTGTCCAACATAATGACTGTGGTGGGTGGGGGGGACCCAAACATTTAGTCAACAGCAAACGTCATCAGATGGACATGTTAGAAAGTTCATTTGTGCTGCATATCTGAGCAGAACAACCTGGAGGCTAGTGTCTGCCTAGAGTAGTGATAATGAGGATGAACATAAATAGATATACTTAGCAAATATAGGAGGTAGAATTGACAATTCTTGGCAATAACTGGATTTGGGAGAAGATGGAATTAAATAAGACCCAGGTATACAGTGCTGATGGCATATTGCAAGGTATGATGAATAATATATTACAGATTATTAAACCCCAATCACCTTTTTCCTATGCTTCTTCCCTAAAAGTTGAGAGAACCTCTGAGTAAATGGAGTCTTTATGCTGAATGATCCAGCTCTACCCTCAAAGGTTTTGATTCTGTTTATTTTCTGAATTTTAATGGCATTTTGTCTTTAAATATGTTAACATACTAAAAAATATTTTAAGATAACAAGCAACTGAAAAGTATCTCAGTTTTCACCCAGAAGAGACAATTTAGCAAGAAACAGCAGATCAAAGGGAAACACACATTGAGACCGAAAAGTGTAATGAAAGTATTCATAGCTTTCCAAATCTAATTATTTTTCAATAGCTGCCCCACAGAGAAAAATGTAGACTTAGTTACCAGGGATAATCTATATTTGCAAAATAACGATTTTCAGGAAAAAAAAAAAAAAAAAGGCCACTAAAATTAAGCACCTACTTTGTGGTAGGAACTGTGTTAAATCAACATTGTCTCCTTTTATTTCCTTAAGACCCTGTGAGGTGTTTCTATTTTAAAGAAGAGAAAAAAAAAGGAAAAAAACAAGGTTGATAGAGCTTATGTAAATCATCCAAATCCAGCCAAATGTACTATTAGAATTTAAATATAAGTTTACCTCTTTATATTAAACTTTCTTCAGAGAGTAAGACTTTCAGAAGTGTTATGAATAATGTGATTTTAAGTTTTAATTCCCTCAGGTATCAAAATTTAATCTCTAATTAAAAGAAATTAAGTTTCTACATCTGAAAGTTTGGAGTCTAGACAATAATATCAAAACAAAAAATGATGACAAAGCCTCAGGAAAACTTTTCCTGAATTGCAGGCTAATGCTAGTTAAACTAATTATAATAATCTTAAAAAAGTTGTTCAAAATTATTTTAAATAGGAACTTTAGCTTGAATATTATTTTAAAAATGGCTTATTTAGTAAAATTTGTTAAATTTTAATTATATTGTCATTTACTATAAAATGTCAGTCATTATAATAGTTGATCAATTTAAATGAATCAATATTAGAGAACAAGTAATAATTAAAATAAATTTTTATCTTAAATTAATATATTAAAATACATGTTTCCTTTTAGAGTGATTTTTTAAAAAATAACAACATATATGCCCTTTTTAAATATTTTACAATTTATATATTTATTAGAGTCCACAGTCTGTTAAATAAAAATAGTAATGAGATATTTCACAAACTATTGTTTAACTTAAAATTATGAACTTAATTTCATAAAAAAGTTAGGTGTAAGTGCATACTGGCTAACCTAAAAATGTTATATTCCATCTCTGGTCTAAAATATTTTATGAGAGGGATTCAGATCAAGATGGTGGAATAGGAGGACACAACTCACTTTCCTCAATAAACACATTAAGAACGTCTATATGCAGAGCAATTCTTTCTGCAAACTAACTGGAGACTGACAGAAAGACTCTTGTACAACCAAGGCTGTAAGAACAGCCACAAGGAATTGGGTAGGAAGGGAAGTGAAGCAATAGGGTCATGACCTGTGCCCCGGAAGGGGACTCAGAAGAGGAGGGTTAACCTCCCTGGGGAGAGAGAGGTTTGAGCCACATACTGAATGCTCCAGCCCTGGGGTCCAGCACCAGGAGGACAAGTACCCTTGGCTGGTTGGAGGGCTGGTGGGACTAACAGGAGGACTATGGAAAGCCTGGACTCCACTTTTAAGGAAGGCATACACACTTGCCTACTCCCAAAACAGAGCAGAGATGGGGGATTGAAACTGCAAAGGATGATGGTCAGTTTCCTATGACCATTTGGGTGCAGGCCTCAGCCTAAGCTGAGTGCCTGCTCCAGACCCACTTGCTTCATGATGCATCTGCACACTGGGGCAAGGGCTGTTCCAGCTGAGGGGAGAGCTCAGCTGTGAGGGATAAATGTGGTTCAGACCCAGAGCTGTATCTGAACAGGGCAGGGACAGCTATTATAGGCACTTACAGAGGTAGCATATCAGAAGCAGTCTGGGTCTCTGACTGTGGCTAGGGCCACCACAGCACACACCGTGGCTGACACTGAGTACCCACACAAGCCCCACCTGGTCTGCAGTGCAGTTTCACTCTAGGATGAAGGTTGCAGCAGCCAAGGGGACAGCTCAGCTCAGTTGTGACAGACGAAGGTGTCTTGGACTGTAGCTGTATCTCAGTAGGATGAGGGCAGCCATTACTGGTGCATATAGGGGCAGCACATCAGAAGCATTCTGAGTCTCTAACCATGGCTAGGACTGCCAATGGCCATAGCCGGACCCACACTGAGCCCTGGTGCCAGCCCCTCTTGCTCTAGCACTGCTTCTCTTTGGGCCAAGGGTGTTGGTGTTAGGAAGAGGGAGAGCACACAGTTAAAGGGAATGGAGCCAACTCAGACATGACTCTCAGGGCTTCTACACCAGCATCTTGGGACCCAACCCCAACCATAGATAGGGTGGTACAGGCCCCTGAGTAAAGGAGAAGCCTGAGCTCACACATGACTCTGCATGTAGCTTTTCCATCTCCAGCTCCACCTCCTACCAAGGCTGCCAGCACGCCCTGAAGAAAGATATGATTTATGTTCACATCAGATCAACCTCTCCCACCAAAGCCACTGGGCACACACAGACTGTATAAGGATGCTCCCAAACGAGGAAACCCCTTCAAGATTGCAATAGGTAACTGTTTCACTTGATTTTAGAGAGATAATAGAAAGTTAAGAAAAATGAGAAGACAGAGGAATTTGATTCCACTGAAAGAACAATAACCAAAAAAATCTGAAAAACTAATGAAACAGAAATAAACCATTTATCAGATGAAGAATTCAAAGCATTAATAATAAGAATGCTAACTGAATTAGGGAAAAGAATAGGTGAACATAGTGAGAATTTTAATTAGTAATTAAAAAAAAGAACCAGTCAGAACTGAAAAATACAATAACTAAAATGAAAAATATACTAGAAGGAATTAACAGCAGACTAGGTGATACAGAAGAACATATACGTGATCTGGATGATAGAATAATGGAAATCACCCATTCAAAACAGCAAAAAGAGAAACAAATTAAAAAAATGAGAACAGTTTAACGGACCTCTAAGACATTAAGTATACCAATATTTGCATTACAGAGGTCCAAGAAAGAGAAGAGTGAGAGAAAGGAGTCTAAGATGTATTTGATAAAATTATGGCTGAAAACTTCCCAGACCTGAAGAAAGAAACAGATATCCAGGTACAAGAAGCACAGAGCGTCCAACAGAAGATAAGCCAAAGAGAGCCACATCAAAACATATCATAATTAAAATGGCAAACGTTAAAGAGAGAATTCTAAAAGCAGCAAGAGAATAACCGAGTGTAATGTACAAATGACTCCCATAAGGCTATCAGGTTATTTTCCTGCAGAAACTTTGCAGGCCAGAAGTGAGTGGCATGATGTATTCAAAGGACTGAAAGGGAAAAACCTGCAAACTAGGATACTCAACCCAGCAAGATTATCATTTAGAATTGAAGGAGAGATAAAGAACTCAGTAAATCAAAAGCTAAACAAGTTCATCAATACTAAACCTATCCTAAACAAAATGTTAAATGGTCTTCTCTAAGTGGAAAGAAAAGGCTATAGCAGAATATAAGTATATATAGAAAAGGAAAAATCCCACTAGTAAAGACAAATGTACAGTAAAGGCTGACTATCAACCACTTTAATAAGCTATTACAAAGATAAAAAGACAAAAAAATTGTAAAATCAACTACAAGTACAATAATCAGTAAGGGAACAGACTTGAAGATATAAAATATGACATCAAGAACACACAATGTAGGGGAGGGTAGTAAAAAAAATATATAGATCTTTTAGACTGTGTTTGAATAAATGACTATCAGTTTAAAACAAGTGGGTATAGTTATAGGTCAACATATATGAACCCCATGGTAACCATAAATCAAAAACCTACAATAGATACACAGAGAGTAGAGAGAAAGGAACACAAGCACACTATTAAGAAAATCATCAAATGACAAGGGAAGAAACTAAAAGAAGAAAAAAGAGAACTGCAAAAACAACCAGAAAACAAGTAACAAAAATGCAATAAGTACATATCTATCAATAATTACTTTAAATGTCAATGGACTAAATGTTCCAACCAAAAGAAATAGAGTGTCTGATTGGGTAAAAAACAACAACAACAAATAAACAAGATCCATCTACATGCTGCTTACAAGAGACTCTCTTCAGAGCTAAAGACACTCACAGACTGATAGTTGACAGAATGGAAGATACTTCATGCAAATGGTAATGAGAATAAATTGGGGCTAGCAATACTCATACCAGAAGAAATAAACTTTAAAACAATATCTATAACAAAAGACAAAGAAAGATATTACATAACAATAAAGGGGTCGATACAAGAAGAGGTTATAACAATTTTTAACATATATGCCCTTAATACAGGAGCACCTAAATATATAAAGCAAATATTAACAGACATAAAGGGAGAAGCTGACAATAATACAATAATAGTAGGGAACTTTAACAGCCCACTTACATCAACAGACAGATCATCTAGACAGAAAATCAATAAGGCAACAGTGGAGTTAAATGGCAGATTAGACCTGATGGACCTAACAGATATCTACAGAACCTTACATCCAGTAACAGCAGAATACACATTCTTTTTAACTGCACATGAAACATTCTGCAGGATATATTACATGCTATGTCATAAAAAATCTCTACAAATTTAAGAGGATAGAGACTATATTAAGTTTTTTTTCCTAACCACAATGGTATGAAACTAGAAATCAGTTATACAAAGTAAAATGGGGGGAAAAAAACACATGGAGACTAAACAACATGCTACTAAAATACCAATGGATCAATGAAAAAATCAAAAGAGGAAATTAGAAAATACTTCCTGATAAATAAAAATAGAAACACAAGTTTCAAAAATCTATAGGATGCAGCAAAAGCAGTTCTAAGAGGGAAGTTTATAGTGATACAAGCCTATCTCAAGAAACAAGAAAAGTCTCACATAACCAACCCAACTTACCATCTAAAGGAATTAGAAAAAGAAGAACAAACAAAACCCAAAGTAAGCAGAAGGGCATAATAAAGATTAGAGAGGAAATAAATAAAATAGGGACCAAAAAAAAAACAACAGAAAAGATCAATAAAACAAGAGCTGATTTTCTGAAAAGATAAACAAAATTGATAAACCTTTAGCCAGGCTTATCAAGAATGAAAGAGAGGGCACAAATTAACAAAATAAGAAATCAAAGAGGAGAAATAACAAGTGATATTACAGAGATACAAAACAATAGTAAGAGAATACTATAAATAGTAATATGCCAACAAATTGGACTATCTAAAAGAAATGTACAAATTTCTGGAAACATACAATTTGCCAAGACTGAATGAGGAAGGAATAGACACAAAAGAAATAGACCAGTCATTAGTAGTGAAATTCGATTCATAATTAAAAACAAAAACAAAAACCCTCAGCAAACAAAAGTCCATTACTGGACAGCTTCACAAGGGGATTCTATCAAACACATAAAGAAGAGCTCATACCTATTTTTCTCAAACTACTGCAAAAAATTGAAGAGGAGGGAACATTTTCAAATTCATTCTATGAGGCCACCATTACCTTGATACCCAAATCAGACAAAAACACTACACAATAGAAAATTACAGGCCAAAATAGCTGATGAATATAGGTGCAAAAGTCCTCAAACCAAATTAGCAAACTGAATTCAATAATATATAAAAAGGATCATACACCATGATCAAGTGGATTTATTCCAGGGATTCAAGGATAGTTCAGTATCTGAAAATTAGTCAGTGTGATACACCACATTGACAAAAAGGAAGGCTAAAAACCACATGATCATTTCAATAGACACAGGAAAAGCATTTGACAAAATTCAACATTCCCTCATGATAAAAACTCTCATTAAAGTTGGTATAGGGGGAACATATCTCAACATAATAAAGGTCATTTATGATAAAACCACAGCTAACATCATAAACAAAAGCTAAAAGCCTTTTCTCTAAAATCAGGAATGAGACAAATATGCCCACTCTTGCCACTTCTATTTAACATATTTAACATTGGCTATTCTAGCCACAGCAATCAAGAAAAAGAAATAAAACATTCAACTTGGAAGGGAAGAAAGAAAACTGTCACTTTTTGCAGATAACATGATATTATATATTGAAAACCTTAAAGTTTCCACCATAAAAACTATTAGAATAAATGAACTCAATAAAGCCATAGGATTTGATTAATATTCAGAAATGTGTTGTTTTTATACAATTGATAATGAATTATCAGAAAGAGAAAGCAAGAAAACAATCCCATTTAAAATGGCATCAAAAAGAATAAAATACTTAGGAATAAATTTAACAAAAAAAGTGAAAGACTTATACCCTGAAAACTATAAAACATTCATAAACGAAATTGAAAATGACACAAAGAAATGGAATGATATCTCATGTTCATAGTTTGGAATACTTAATATTGTTAAAAAGTCCATGTAACCAAAAGTAATCTACAGGTTTATTGTAATCCCTATCACATTGCCCATGACATTTTTCACAGAACTGGAACCAATAATCCTAATATTTGTATGGAACTACAAAAGACTCAAAATTGCCAAAGCAATCTTGAGAATATTCAAAGGTGGAGGCATTATGTTGCCTGACTTCAGACTATACTACAAAGCTACAGTAATCAAAACAGCATGGTACTGGTGCAAAAACAGACACATAGAACAATGAACAGAATAGAGAACCCATCAACAGATGAATGAATTTTTAAAATGTGGTATATATACAATGGAATATTATTCAGCCATAAAAGATTGAAATTGTGCCCTTCCCAACAACATGGATGGACTTGGATGGAATTATTCTTAGAGAAATAATTCAGAGAAAGACAAGTTGATTAACATCTTTACATAACCTTAAGATGAACTACAGAGTCAGAGTGATACCCTTCTTATAACAAAAGAAAAATTTTATTTAAAGGTCTTTATAACATTTGTAGAGACAAGTGTATTTTTAAAAATAAAAACATAAACATTATGAAAACAATACTTTCAAAGAAGTAGGAACCTAGATGCCAATTTTTTCTTCATATTTAAATTCAATCTATTTAAGCAAAATAAACAAATAAACCAGCTCACCCATTTCTCCCACCCACCTCTTGCAACAACCATTATGTTCTCTGTATCTATGAACTTGGTGTTTTTTTCTCAGATTCTAAATATAAGAAAGATTGTACAGTGTTTGTCTTTCTCTGACTTAATTTCACTTAGCATCATGTTCTTGAGGTCCATTCACAGTGTCACAAGTGGCAAGATTTCATTCTTTTTTATGGCCAAATACTATATCATTGTGTATATACCACAATTTCTTTATCCATTCATCCATCAATGGACACTTAGCTTACTTCCATAAACAACTATTTTAAATAATGCTGAAATGAACATAGGGGTACACATATCTTTTTGAATTAGTGTTTTTGTTTTTTCCAGATAAATACTCAGAAGTGGAATTGCTAGATCAGATGATAGTTTTTATTTTTAGTATTTTTAATTTTTTGAGGAACCTCCAATACTGTTTTCTACAATGTGTGACTGTACAAATTTACAGTCCCACCAACAGTTTCCTACGTCCTCACCAACACGTTATTTTCTTTTTGAAAATAGCCATTTTTATGGGTGTGAAGTGATATCTCATTGTGGTTTTGATTTGCATGTCCCTAATGATTAATAATGTTGAGCATCTTCTCATGTACCTGTTGGCCATCTACATGTCTTCTTTGGAGAAATGTCTATTTGGATCCTCTACTCATTTTTTAATAGGATTGTTTATTTTTTTGTTTATTTTTTGACTTGTATGAGTTCTTTATATATTTTGGATATTAACCCCTGATCAAATATGTAATTTGCAAATATTTTTCCCATGTAGTAGGTTTTTATTTTGTTTATAGTTATCTTTGCTTTTTAGTTTGATGCAGTGCTACTTTTTATTTTTGCTTTTCTTGCTTTTGCTTTTGGTATCAAATTCAAAAAATATCACCAACACATATGTCAAAAAGCTTACTACCTATGTTTTCTAAGAGTTTTATGTTTTCAGGGTTTAAATTCAAGTCTTTAACCCATTTTGAGTTAATTATTGTGTATGGTATAAGATAGTCATCCAATTTTCCCAACACTGTTTATTGAAGAGACTGACATTTCCCATGGGATATTCTTGGCCCCTTTGTCATAAATTGACTATATATGCATAGGTTTATTTCTGGATTCTTGCTTCTGTTCAATTGATCTATGTGTCTGTTTTTATGCCAATGCCAAACTATTTTTGATGACTAGATTTGTAATATGGTTTGAAGTAGGGAATCAGGATGCCTCTGGCTTTGTTTTTCTTTCTCAAGATTGCTTTGCCTATTTGGGGTCTTTTGTGATTCTGTAAACAGTTTAGGATTGTGTATTCTATTTCTGTGAAAAATGTCATTGGAATTTTGATAGATATTGTGTTGAATCTGTAGACTGTTTTGGGCAGTGTGGACATTTTAACAATATTAATTCTTCCAATCCATGAACATGGAATACCATTCCATTTATTTGTGTCTTCTTCAATTTCTTTCACTAATGTCTTACAGTTTTTAATATAGAAGTCTTCCACCTCCTTGGTTAAATTTTTTCCTAATTATTTTATTTTTTTCTGATGAAATTGTAAATGAACCATTTTCTTAATTTTTCTTTCTGATAGTTCCATATTAGTGCAAAGAAATGCAACAGATTTTTGAGTATTGATTTTGTATTCTGCAAATTTGCTGAATTCATTTATGGGTTCTAATAGTTTTTTAATGAAGTCTTCAGGGTTTTCTAAATATTATAGCATGTCATCTGCAGATAGCAAAAGTTTTACCTCTTCCTTTCCAATTTGGATGACTTTTTTTCTTGCCCAATTGCTCTGGCTAAGACTTCTAATCCTTTTTTGCATAAAAGTGGCAAGATTGGACATCCTAGTCTTTTTCCTGACCTCAGAGGAAAAGTTTTTAGCTTTTTTTACCATTGAGTATGATGCTAGCTATGAGCTTGTCAACTACAAACTTTACTATGTTGAGGTATATGTTCCTTCTACACCTGCTTTCTTGAGAGTTTTTATCAAAAAAGGACATTGAATTTTTTCAAATGCTTTTTCTGCATCTATTGTGATGACTATAAAATTGTTATTCTTTTTTATTTTGGCTGTTTTGGGTCTTCATTGCTGCACACAGGCTTTCTCTAGTTGCAGTGAGCAGAGGCTACTCTTCATTGCAGTGCATGGGTCTCTCATTGCAGTGGCTTCTCTTGTTGAGGAACATGGGCTCTAGGCACGTGGGCTTCAGTAGTTGGAGGATGCGGGCTCAATAGTTGTGGCACATGGGCTCTAGAGTGCAGGCTTAGTAGTTGTGGGGCACAGGCTTACTTGCTCCTCAGCATGTGAGATCTTCCTGGACCAGGGCTCGAACCCATGTCCCCTGCATTTGCTGGCAGATTTTTAACCACTGTGCCACCAGGGAAGTCCCAAAATTGTTATTCTTCATTTTGATAGTGTGATGTATCACATTGACTGATGTGCAGATGTTGAACCATCTTTGTATCCCTGGAATTAATCCCACATGATCATGGTGTATAGTGTATCCTTTTATTTTTGAACTTGGTTTGCTAATATTTGTTGAGGATTTTTGCATCTTATGTTCTTCAGAGATATTCGACTGCAAATTTTTTTGGTAGTGTCTTTACCTGGTTTTGGTATCAGCATAATGCTGATCTTGTTGAATGAGTTGGGAAGCATTTCTTCCTCTTCTAGATTTTTGGAAGTTTGAGAGGATTGTTATTAATTCTTCTTTGAATGTCTGGAAGAATAAACCAGTGAAGATGTCTGGTCAAGCACTTTTTCAATCTCCTTGCTAATCATTCCTTTGTTCAGAGTTTCTATTTCATCATGATTCAGTCTTGGGAGGTTGTATATTTCTGGGAATTTATCCGTTTCTTCTAGGTTGCCAAATTTGTGGGCATATAATTGTTTATAGTAGTCTATTATTATCCTTTGTCTAACAATTATATTGTCTCCTCTCTTGTTTTTTATTTTATTTGAGTCCTTTTTTTTTTTTTTTTTTTTTCTTCTTGGTGAGTTAGCCAAAGGTTTGTCAATTTTGTTTATCTTTTGAAAGAACTAACTCTTAGTTTCATTGATCTTTTAAATTGACTTTTCAGTCTGTTTCACTTATTTCTGCTCTAATTTTTGTTATTTCCTTCCTTCTACTAATTTGAGTTAAATTTGTTCTTTTATTTTTTAGTTCCTTGAAGTGTAAAAATAGGGTGCTTATTTGAGACTTTCTTCTTTCTGGAAGTAGGCATTTATCACTATGAAATTCTCTCTTAGATCTGCTTTTGCTGCATCCCCAAATTTGGTATGTTACATTTCCATTTTTATTTGTCTCAAGGTATTATTTCTCTTTTGATTTCTTCTTTAACCCATCAGTTGTTCAGTAGCATGCTATTTAATTTCTACATATTTGTGAATTTCCAGTTTTCTTCCATGTGATTGATTTCTTGTCATACCATTGTGGATGGAAAACAGACTTAATAGGATTTAAATCCTCTTAAATTCATTACCTTATTTTGTGGTTTAACATATGATCTATACTGGAAAAATGTATGTGCTCTTGAGAAGAATGTGTATTCTGTTGTTTTTGGATGGAATCTTCTCTAAACATCTGTTAAGGCCATCTAGTCTAACATATTTAAGACTTTTGTTTTCTTTGATTTTCTGTCTGGACGCTCTATCCATTGATGTATGCGGGATACTAATATCTCCTACAGTTATTGTATTGCTGTCTATTTCTTCCTTTAGGTCTGTTAATATTTGCTTTATATATTTAGGTGCTTCTATGTTGGATGCATAAATATTTACAACTGTTATACCCTGTTGGATTGACCTCTTTATCGTTATGTAACATCCTGTTTTTTCTCTTATTGCAGTCTTCGCTTTAAAGTTTATTTTGTCTCATGTAAGTATAGCTACTCCAGAATTTTTGGCTTCAAATTGCATGAAGTACTTTTTTCCATCCTTTCATCTCAGTCTGTTTGTGTCCTTACACCTAAAGTGTCTCCTGTTGGCCGCACATAGATGGGTCTGGTTTTTTTTTTTCTTTCTTTTTATTTAATCCATTCAGCCACTCTGTCTTTTGATTGGAGAATTTAGTCCATTTACATTCAAAGTAATTATTGATAGGCACGTTCTTATTGCCATTGTGTTAATTGTTTTCTAGCTGTTTTGGTAGCTCCTCTTCATTCCTTTCTTACTCTCTTGTCCTCTTCCTTTATGGTTTGATGACTTTCTTTAGTGGTACACTTATATTCCTTGCTTGTCCCATTTTGTATATTTACTATAGTTTTTTTGTTCCTTAGTTACTATGAGGCTTACGTATAACAACATATCTGTAACAGTCTATTTTAAGTTGATAAGTTAAATTTGATCCCATTATGAAGCTCAACATTTTTACTCTTCCTACTTCTCAGAAGCAGGAACCTAAATTGATGTTCATTTTTCTCTTCATATTTTTAACACTAAAGAAAATAAATACTGTTTCCACATATACTCAAAAAAGGCAATCAAATGCACTTAAAGGATTCTGGCATCTTTATTGCTTTGTTCTTAGTGATACTGTCAACAGCTGCTATGCAAACTGGACAAATTCCTTGGACTTCAGACAGGAGGCTGGAAGAACATATCCCTGGGGTTGCTTTATTTGTTGCCTGTGTTACTGAATACCTGATCTACTTAAGACACTTCTTTAATAATTGATATCTCTGTGAGGGATTTGTTCTTGAACAGCATCATAAATGCAAAGAGAAATGAAATTCAAAGACTTGCATATCCACTTATGAGTATCTTAAAACCCAATAGAATATAAGATAGTTAATTAAATCTGTATTTTTTTTTTGGATCCTTGAGTAGTGTCATCTTTAAATTTTGTGAAGATATGCCCAGAGACAATAGTACCTAACTTTTGGAAATGGCGGCAATAGGCTCAAATTATTACATATATAATATGTATAATATACATAATTTTCACAATGTCCTTATATGCCAAAACCTTAAAAAGTTCATTTTAATTTTACAAGATGGGAAAATTTGTGTTAGGTATATACTATTTTCTGAAATTATAAAAATACTAGCATAAACTATTTAATGTAGAATTATTAATATTAATCACTATATGCATTAATATAACTATTTTACTAAACATATTGGTCTCCATATGCAAGTCATAGAGTAACTTTGTCTTTTCCTAGTCTCTTCATATTTACTCATTAGCTTGGTTCTGTGTGCTTCTGGGATAAATTCATAGGTAGGTCCTTAGGTATTTCCAAGCCTCAAAATAGTTCCGTTTCATGAAGTGAAATGATGAGTTAATAAAATAATCAGAACTCTGAACCTCAGTTATATTAAATCTTCTCTCCTCCTCCAACTGAATGCTGCTATAGGTCTGCAAGTCTGCACTTAGTGAGACGAAAATCCCAACCTTTTCCCTCCTTTGCCAAGTCTTCCCCCACCACTTAACTTCATTTTCTGGTCCCACAGCCCCCTTCAAGGGTTCAATCAGATGAGAGGTGATTCGGAGTTGAGGAGGGTAGCTTAATTCTATTTCAATCTACTACTGTCCCTCTTTGAACCTGGCAGTTATTCTATGCTTACTTCCTTCTTGAAATGATTTCCTCTGTGTGTTTTCAGAGAATCCTCCCTCCTACACTGGCAAGTTCCAATTCCTGCTTTCTTGTTATTGAGTTCCCCTCCAGCTGACCTTTTATGCCACACCCCACCCTCACTCAGGTTTGGACCTAACAGGACACAAGTGTAGTCATCTCAACCCTACTTCAGTTGGGAAAGTTCCTTTCAGTACCTGACAAATCTTCTGTGGCCCACATCTGACTCAAGGGAAATGTGTACATTTGTCCTGCTGTCTATCCTGACACTTCAAGAAAATAATAAAGTTCTTTTATCATTATACTTCTCAGATGTGTTTCAGACTCACTTCTGTGGCCGGCAAGATGTGGGGATACACAGGAAGTTTGGCTAGTGGTTCTCATGAAAATCTCATTTGGTTGAAGGTGAGGAAGAGAAATGCCACAGCACTCCAACAACTCTTGCCAGTGTAATTCTGCTTATCTCTTTAACTGCACCCTCAATTTTCTTTTACATAGACGATGAGCTAACAGTTCAAAACCATTTGTCAGCTCCCCTTTTGCCAGTTCCTTATATGTCTTCTAGCACATTCTGTTGGAATTTGAGTGTTCCTGGCTATAAAACTCAAGTAGTAGGAGCCATTTTGTGTTGATCAGCTGTTGACTCCATCACTGGAGGGTCACAAACTGCAGTAGCAGTACCAGAGCTGCAGCACCAAGTTTACTGTGTTCTGACTCCCACAAATTTAAGCAAGGTCTATTTTATGCCATTTTTAGAAAAGGATACTGTTACAATGTTTGTTGCTGAAGCGCTAACCCACGAGGTATTACGAGTGGGGGGCCTTTGGGAGGTAATTAGGGTTATATTAGGTAGGGTGGGCTCCTCATGATGGCATTGGTGCCCTTATAAGAAGAGGAAGAGAGGTCTCTCTCTCTCTCTCTCCCTCTGCATGCACACTCTGAGGGAGGGTCATGTGAGTACATAGCTAGAAATAAGCCATCTGCAAGCCAGAGAGCGAGCCCTCATGAACCCCAAATGAGCCAGCACCTTGATCTTAGATTTCTCAGCCTCCAGAACTACGTGAAATTAATTTTTTTGTTTATGCCACCCAGTTTATGGTATTTTGTTATAACAGCATGAGCTAAGATAGATACCAAGGTTCAAAACTTTTGGAAACTTGTCAAAAATATGACAGCTAAGGCTAAATTGGGAGTCAAAACTAGGACTGTTTGAACGAAACCCCTGCTCTTTTGACTGCTATCTCCTGTGGTTTTGGACTTCTTTGTATACACTTTTGTGGCAATGTTTCATAGTTTTTCTGTTTCTTTCATAATTGTATTCATTCCTTCACTAAATATTTCCCAGCACCTCAAAATTGAGTTGAGATTTATTCCCATTGCTAGTCACTAGAGGTACCCCTGTCCCTTTGGTTGCATTTATAGTTAGCCAATGTACATACACACAGTGCACATATTATATGTATATGTATATGTGTGCATATGTATTTTTTATTTATATGTTCAATTAATGCCAATTGCTATATTTTGTTAACTGCTAGAGCCTTAAAATTGGTGTATATACATTCCTTTGAAAGTAAAGCATATATTTGGAACTTTTCTGTCAGCAACACACATAGACCTGAAAATATGATTTAATTGTTACCTACTTTGGCTTTTCAGAGGTCTTCAAGGGATCAAGATGTTTTATTTTTTTTTTTATTTATTTTTTTTTTTTTCGGTATGCGGGCCTCTCACTGTTGTGGCCTCTCCCGTTGCGGAGCACAGGCTCCGGACACGCAGGCCTAGCGGCCATGGCTCACGGGCTTAGTCGCTCCACGGCATGTGGGATCTTCCCGGACCAGGGCACGAACCCGTGTCTCCTGCATCGGCAGGCGGATTCTCAACCACTGCGCCACCAGGGAAGCCCGATCAAGATGTTTTAGAGTAATTCATGTTGCAAGATATTTGATAAAGCTACGTGAAGATTTACATTTTTGAAAAATAAAGCATAGAGACAAAAGCCAGAAATATAATTTACTATAATTCTATGTAAATCCTGACAGGCCCTCTCAACTATTTTTCATTTGGGAAGTCCTCTCTCTGAAGGAGCAAAAGGACTGGAGTAGCACCAGCCCATTGTTAATATTACAGCTTAACAACCCTGCAGAGAAAATCCATTCAAACTTACTGAATCCAATTAAGTTGCTGATATACTTTCTTATTTGATTACAAACAGTGTGAACTGCAGTTAAATCATTTCAATATTCCACATATGATCTGAAATTCATCAAGTATTTCCATATTTCTTTCTGTTAAAGATGCTATTTACTTGGCATTTATCCAAGTGTATGAGAAAGAGAAATAAACGTTGAAAGCGTTAAGATGTAATGATCACAACATTTACTGTAATTAAAATATTCCAGTGAAGATCTTAGCAGGGTGTCAAACTTCAGAATGTGTAATATATCTCCATTTTCTTTGATCATGAATGTGTTTGACTAAAAAGAAAATACATTTTCTAGTCACCTAAAGTTGATATTTCAGAACAATTTCATTTTGAAATAACCAATATAGGTTCCTATATTGGTTCCTACAAAACAAAGGTACTTTCTTGAAATCTGCAAATCACTAGGCAGGTACGCTTGTCAAGGGAAACAATGATGAAGACTTTGCTGTTAAATATACAAGTTTACACAAATGTAAATTAGATAGCTAGTGGGAAGCTGCTGCATAGCACAGGGAGATCACCTCTGTGCTTTGTGACCACCTAGAGGGGTGGGATAGGGAGGGTGGGAGAGAGGGTGATGCAAGAGGGAAGAGATATGGGAACATATGTATATGTATAACTGATTCAGTTTGTTGTAAAGGAAAAACTAACACACTATTGTAAAACAATTATACTCCAATAAAGATGTTAAAAAAAAATATATATATATATATACAAGTTTACAGTATTAAGTTTCTCTGGTTGGAATTCTTTACTGCATAAATATTCCATCAGGGAACCAAATATTTACAGCTACAATTTTATGTTCCCATGACCAAATGTAACTATATCAAAAATAATGTCATAAAATGTCACTTTAAAAAAACTGTCTTTTGTTATCAACTTTCAGAGTACAACCAACCTAAATGGTACTACCTCCAAAGATAAATAAGTAATGTAAGGTTAAGGTATTTACATTTTAAATAGTGAGTAGTAAGATTAAAAGTGAAAAACTATTAAACAATTGAACATTTACATAAATAAGTGATAAAGTATGAAGTTGAAGAAATTTAGTCAAAGAAAACAGGGAACTGAAAAATAGAGCAATGGGACTGACGGTGAAAAGGTGGAGTTGGGTGGGTTGTTTTTTGTTTAGGGAGGTCAGTTAGGCCTTTTAAAGGAGGATGTGGAACAGACCAGAATTAATCAAGGAAAGGTCTAGGAGAACCTCTGGGAAGAGCATACTTGGTTGAAAGCAGAGCATAGCAAGGCCATCTTGGATGGAGTTGAGACAGTATGCCCACATTGTCCTCTATATGCAACTGGCTCACCTAAGTCAGTGAAATTTCTAAAAACAAACCCAGAATTCAGAAATTCTCTCTAATGATACACATTTCTGGCACCCTACGTGGATGACAGATTAGATACATTATGGCAGGGTAGGATCTCATGTTACCCATCAAAAATACCATCAGGTGCTCCTTTTGTAAAGTAGCTTTTATGACAGATACATCTAACTAATAATATACCATCAAAAATACCATCAAAATATACCATCAGGTGCTCCTTTTGTAAAGTAGCTTTTATGACAGATACATCTAACTAATAATATCTTCATAAATTTGGCTGTATCTTGGTTTTCTATTTTTTTAATGGGAATAATATTACCTAACTCCCAGAGGTTTAATTTTATTATACATTTATTTTCTTATTTTGAACCACATATTCATTGAAGTGGATTAATTGTAGTGTTTGCTTTATGACACTCTCATAATTTGTCACAGGAAGTCTTCTTTTATTTATGTCTTTACTTTTCTATAGTAATATAATAAGCATCCATGAGACAACTGAAAACAAGCCTGGACAGTTGGCAACATTTTATATCTACCAATATACACCCTCTGATAAACCCATTCCAAATTAACCATTATCCTGAATCTTGTGTGCAACACTCCCCTGCTTTTTTTTTTTTTTTTTTTTTTTTTTTTTGTGGTACGCGGGCCTTTCGCTGTTGTGGCCTCTCCCGTTGAGGAGCACAGGCTCCGGACGCGCAGGCTCAGCGGCCATGGCTCACGGGCCCAGCCGCTCCGCGGCACGTGGGATCTTCCCGGACCGGGGCATGAACCCGTGTCCCCTGCATCGGCAGGCGGATTCTCAACCACTGTGCCACCAGGGAAGCCCTCCCCTGCTTTTTTATATGCAATTTAATCTCTTTTCTTAGATTAACTTTTTTGTTTAACTTTTTTTTTTTCAATTTTTATTGTAGTATAGTTGATTTACAATGCTGTGTTAATTTCTGCTGTACAGCAAAGTGAATCAGTTATACATATACATATATCCACTCTTTTAGATTCTATTCCCATATAGGTCATTACAGAGTATTGAATAGAGTTCCCTGTGCTATACAGTAGGTTCTTATTAGTTATCTATTTTATATATAGTAGTGTATATATGTCAATCCCAGTCTCCGAATTTATCCCTCTCCTATTTAACTTTCAATAAAACTTATAAATTTATTAAAAATATATCATATTCTATGTAATATTAGGGAGGCTTTTTCATTCAAATGTATATTGCTATTTCATTAGGCTTGTTGCATGTAGTTATATTCATTCTTTCTCCTATAAAATATTTCATTTTAAATATGCTACAATTTATTAATCCATTCTACCAGTGTGCATTCAGGTTCATTCAAATATTTTGCTATTATAAATCTTTTTATATTATGTCCTCTTTAATACCTGAGCAGTTGTTTCCTTTGAGCATACATTGGGGGATGAAATTTCTGGGATTCAGGATATGTTATCACATAAATGCTTGATTTTATATAATTATGCCAAATATTTTTCTTAAGAGACTCAACCGATTTACATTCCCACCAGCAATGTATAAGAATCCACATTCTCTCCGACACTTGGCAGAGAAACTCTCCATTTGAGGAGTCATTTGGGGATTGGTGATTGAGAAGTTTTGTCCCTGAGAAATATTGAAATCCAATGAAAAAGGTTAATGTGATTTCATTAGTATTCAGAGATTGGTATAGCTTGTTATCAATCAGTTACTAACACAAAATAACTATCAAAGTTACTGGCAGATAATATTAGTTTGAACCATATAAAATTACTGTGCTATTAGATTTAAAAAATCAAATATTAGTAATTTCATATGATTCAACCCAAGAGTTGCTTAAGACATTCTGTGGTTGTCCCTTTTTTCAACAACCCAGAATGACTATTTCAGTAATGACCATATTTTCAGTCATCAACTCTTTAACTGTGAACCTGAAATTATTCTTGTTTATGCTTAAATGAATCGCCAGTATAGAGTTCTTTTTCCAGACCTTTAACTTAGAGTAAAAGGTGACTGATTCTATTTCAATTAACAGTGTCTGTTTATTGCCTCTTCTTTCTCCTCTTGATTTCTTAGGTTTGTGATTATAAATATTTTTTAATAAAAAGCTTTTACTAAATAAAAAGTTTATTATAAAAAAATTTCTGCCCAGTAATAGTATCTCAAAGAGAGCACAGACATGCAATTAAGGGGTAAATATTCTAGTCATTAATGCCAGGTGGCAGAACAAATGAAAATATAGGGATTAAGGTGTGACTAAATCCTGAATCTCCAAATCTCCATTTATGCTGGATAGTTATTTTAGATATAAAAGAATATATGAAATGAGACTATTAATTTAGAAATTTAACCCAAACATTTATTCTGGATATATGAGAGAATATTAGATTAAAAGTAGAAATGACAAATTTTTTATAAAGTATTGACACAGCTTGCTTTAAAGAAACTAAAGCTATATTGCTTCTATATTGAATTTGACTTTTGCTTATTTTTAAATGTACAGAAACCATAGATGAACGTGATACCATGATGTCCTTCCTTGTGCCCTGAACAAAATCAGGAGGCTTTCTTTTTCTTTTTTTGAATCCAGATCTTTATTTTTAGTAGAACCTTAATATTTGGACACTTTGGGTATTTGGTTATACAGCCATGATCTCCTCCACAACAGCTTTGTGAACAATGTGCTGTTGCAGAGGCTGAGTGTAGACACAAATTTCAGCTTAACTACTGACTTCTGAACCCATCCTTCTAATTTCAACAGCAAGTTGTCACTTGTAGATATCAATCAATTTAACCTTTACATTCACACTGAAACTTTTAAAGTGCTTTTTCTCTATGACCTACTGTTTTGTAATATATGTCAGTGCCTTAGGCTCTTGAGGGAAGGATGGCATTAATAGAAAGAAAAGTTATTGTCTCTAAATGCAAACAGTGTCTTTATCAAATAGAAAATAATGTTCCTTGACACACACACTATAAAGTTCCATTTTTACCATGAAATGAGATCCTGACATAATATAGCAAAGCTGACAAGTATTAAATTGCTGGTATATAAGTACAATAAAATATAGAATTTCTTGAATATTTTGCTCAGTGGATCAAAAATGTCCCATAATTTTTAATCCATTCGTTCCTTAAACATGCATTTATGGAACAGCCACTATCTCTCAGGCATTGTCTGGTTTCAAACTTCAAAGAAATCAGAATCATGTATAAAACTGTAATAAAATGTGATAGATGGTACAAACTAAGTACTCTGTTAAGGGTGAGTGGCTAGTAGTGACTACACAGATAAAGATTTCCAGAGAAATATAAAATATTTTGACTACTTCTTGAAAAATAATTATTTCTTAAGCAGCAAAATTATTTTTCAAGTAAAACAAACTATTCAGTTATTCATTCACTCACTCAGTCATTCACTCACTAAATATACAAATCAGACACAGAGGTAGAAAAGACTTATCCAGATAGAGCCTATGACAGAGCAGTATTGGGGTGGACAGGAAATACCATTCAAAAAAAGTTGTAATGTAATTTTTAAATGTACTAAATTACTGCTCACACGAGTAATCCTGAATACATAGTTTATTTATTTACTTGTTTATTATCTGTGCTATCATTTCTTGCATTTATACAATGTGTAAGCCCCAAGAGGACAAAAGCATTTTCTGTTTCTGTATCTGCCTTGTATATTAAATGAATGACTGATTTATTGCAAGAATAAATATATTACTTTTGCTTGGAAAATACTTTTGTGACTTCAGAACTCATACTTTAAACAATACACTTAATGTTGAAAACATCTTCCTAAACCTGGCAGCACCAAATCAAGAATGTCTGCCCTTACTACCCACATCTATTCAATGTTGGGTTGAAGGCCCTACTTTGTGCAAGATGGCAAACAAAAGAAAAACAGACATGAATATTAGAAACAAAGAAGGACAACTCTATTAAGAGATGACTTGATTGTTAACATAGACTATCTTATGGAATCTGAGAAAAAGAAAACTACACAAATTATTAAGTGAAGTCAGCAAGTTTGCAGGATTCAAGATCAACTTTACCAATGAAGTGCATTTCAATAGCTAGCTGAGAACAACTAGAAAATAAAACTACTGTTAAAATAGCATCAAACACATCAAAACTCTGTAAGAAATAAAACACTATATGATTTAGATCTCTATAAAACATGGGTAAATAACTAAATAAAACAAATAGAGATATATATCATTATCATGAATTTGAGGAGTCAATATAAATATTTAAAAACCCACAGATTTTAATGTTTAATTTGAAAAACATTATAGTGCTGTATGTGAAACTCTAAATTAAATCTAACAATTCTTGATGAAATTTTAAAATACCTTTGAAAGTTTTGGAAAGACAAACATTTTTATTTCTGTGAAACATTTTTAGACAGAACATTTTTTAGACAGAACCTAAAAACATTTTCCACAAAAACAAATTAGACTTAATTGTAAACTTCTGTCAAAATTGTAAACTTTTGTCATGACACTTTTACAGAAATAAAAACACAAGTCAAAAACTGGGAGAAAACAAATGTAATGCTTATGTCTAAGAAATAACTTATATTTAGGATATATAAATAATTTTTATAATTTTATATTAAGAAGACAACACAACTGACAAAACAGGCAAACTATCTGAATAAGTCTTTCACTAAAGTAGATATATCAATGGCCAATAAGGACATGAAAAAGTGCTCACCATCATTATTGATCAGAGAAGTAATGATAACATCATGATGATGTATCACACTTCACACTCACTTGAATGATGAGAAATGACTGGCAATACCAAATGTTGGTGAGGATGTGGAGAAAGTAGAATTCTCATACATTATTGGAAGGAAGGTAAAATATTATAACCCCTTGGTAAAAGTGGTTTCTTACAACATTAATCATGCACTTACCCTCTAGCTTAGCAATTTCACAATGCATACTTTACTCAAGAGAAATGAAGACCTATATATACAATATGACCAGGAGAATGGATAAGTAAGTTGTGGTATATTCATGCAAAGGAATACTATTTAGTGATAAAAAGAATAAACTAATGATGCAAGAGCAAGGATGAATCACAAAAGCTATTTTGAACAAAAAAAAGACACAAGAATATTTACTATATGCTTCATTTTATATAATATTCAAAAACAAGGAAAACTAATGTATGAGAATATAAATCAAAACTGAATAACTATGGGAGTGGGGGTCGACTCGAAGGGACCATGTGAACATTTTCTAGGATGGAAACATTTTATGTGTGAATTTTGTAAAGATGTATAAATTTGACAAATCTCATCAATCTTCACACTAAAGATGTGTATATTTTACTGTATGCAAATCCAACATAGACACACACTCACTGGATACATTTAATAGCAGATATGACATGCTGAAAGGAATTAGTGAACATAAAGTAGGTGAGAGGAAAATTCATGGAAATACAGTAGCAAATTACTAAAAAATAGAGAAGGTAAGACATGTAGAGAATACATTGAAAAAATCTTAAATACATTTTCTTTTCAGGGAAGAAGAAGAGTGAGAGGATGGGACAGAAGTCATATTTAAAGAGATAATGGCTGGGAATTCTCCAAAATTGATGAAAGAAATTAATTGATAGATTCTAAGAACTCAACAATCATCAAGTGGGATAAATAAAAAGAAATCCATGAAGAAAAATCAGAACAAAACTATTGAAAACCAAAGGTAAAGAGAAAATCTTCAAAGATGCCAGAAAAAAGAATGCAAGGTGGGTAAAACAATTGAAAATCTATCAATGAAACCAGTTACACCAACAAAATAAAGGGGAAAAAAATGACTACCTCAATAGAAGCAGAATATGTATGCAATAAAATTTACTATTTGTTCATGTAGTAAGAAGAAGGATGAAATACTGGTAAAAGCATTGGTGGGTGTCAGAGATATGGAGGCAGTCCTAGGTCTGACTTTACTCTTTTTAGTTATCCTAGACAGCTTGGTTACCTATCATCTCTACATAACTAGATACAGAAAAAAATCAATAATTCTTAAATCCTGTTCTTGAAATCTTTTAACACCTGATATGCAAAATAGAAAATAAGGCAGTTTCTCCATTTTTCAAAAATATCACTATGTAGTAAGAGAACTCTGGGATGGCCCCCAAGACTCTTTTCTCCTGATGCATTCACTCCATGTAATACTCTCTCCTTCTGTGTGGGCAGGATGGGGAAAAGAATAGATTCCACCTCCATGATTAAGTTATGTTACCTGACAAAAATGAAAGGATTTGCAGATGTAGTGAAGGTCCCAAATTAATCTGAGTTTATTGAAAGGAAAATTATTTTGGGTAGATAAGACCCAATTAGGTGAGCCCTTAAAAGGACCTGGGTCTTTTTGAAGAATGAGATTAGTGTGAGAAATATTCTCCTGCTGGCTTTGAAGACGTAAACTGCCATATTTTGAGAGGGCCAGGACCTGAGGGCAGCCTGTGGTAAATGAGAGTGACTTCTGCCCCACAACAAGCAAGAAAACAGGGACTTCAATTAAGAGCAACTGAATTCTGCCAACAACCTGAGCATGGTTGGAAGACAGCCTCAAGTTACAGATGAGAACACAGACCAGTGACACCTTGATTTCACCCTTCTGAGCTCCTGAGCTACAGATGCCTGGACTTTTGACCTGCTGAAACCATGAGATAATAAATGAGTATTGTGGGGTTTTTTGGTTGTTGTTGCTGTTTTGGCCACGACTTGCGGCTTGTGGGATCTTAGTTCCCCAGACCAGGGCTGGATCCCCGGCCTTTGGCCATGAGAGCATAGAGCTGTAACTGCTGGACCACCAGGGCATTCCCATGAGTGTTGTTTTTAATACACTAAGTTTGTGGTTACTGTATTTGTTACATGGCAATAGAAAACTAATAGAGTTGCCATCAAAGAGCAATCTTTTTTTATAATTCAGAGAAAGAAACCCTTATATTCCATCAATTAATTAACCATAAACAAAGAAGACAGGTTCATTTACAATTGCAGATTTACAACTTTTAAAATGTTAATAATTATATTAAGATTGTAATAATATTGAATTATAAAATAGGTGACAACCCTTTGTTTTTCAAATAGTCTTGATTTGTTTGACATTCTCTTTTTAGGTTTATTAGGTTTATTTTTATGTGCTACATATAGTGGTTGCTCATTCGGAGTTTTCTATACTCTTCATGGATTTGTTTGCTAGTAGTATGTGCTGTGAAAATGACTTGAAAATACCTGCTGTATGTAACTCAAAATGTATTTGTTGTAGATCGGATGTCTACAGAAGGGGAATCATGTTAATAATAGCTCTACAAATTAAGCAGTTATAATTATGCACTGAAAAACTACACTTCTCCTCAAGGCACCTTCCCCAAAGCTCTAAATTCTCTTGTCTGGATCTCAATTAGTTATATGTATTTTTTCAAATTGTTATATTAATTCCATTTTTTTTTCATTTAAAAATGTGTCAGCATGCTTTTTTCATGTGATTCTTAAGCATCCCATATGTTTTCAGATTGAAATAGTCATGAAACAGCATAATTTTGTAAGAAATAAATGCAATTGAGACCACACTATCTTTATTTGCTGATATTCATTAAAAAAGCACTGGAATTTTACTTCTAACAGAGTTGTTCTCAGACTAAAAATACTGGGTATGTTCATGCATGTTCTTAAACAACAAGTGCCTTTTTTTGTGAAGCTAAACAAAGCTTTCAGTTAAAGTCAGATATATAGAAAACAAGACAAGTATTCTGCTGATGTGTAAATAAGGACCTAAAACTTTATTGTTCAGGGAATAAATCTTATCACTTCTCTGCTAATACAATGCTATGATATTGCATGACCTACAACTCAAACTGCTAAAAATTTCTCTCCCAAAGGACTATAACATGGTAAAAAGGCAGGGGGTAATTTACATTATTGCCTTATTGTGACTCTATCAAAAATTCTATTCTCTTTAATTTGAGATTTAATCCATTTCAATTTGAGAGTTTCAGGGGAAGTCAAATAGAATTCAAATTAATTGATAAAACTCATTGTGTCTTCTATTAAAGTTCTTGGCATAATTGCCCACAGTTTAGTCTGATCTCATTTAAGCCTGTATTTATTATTAACTTTAAATTGTATGGTAATTAGGTTAATAGCATGAGGTCAGGACAAATTAAGATACTTTCACTGCAGGTTTTCAACCTGTGTCTTACTGTGTGCGACTCAATTCATTATTCTTTTTGATTAAAGAGAATATATCAAGCTACCGACCCATAGACATTTAACTAAAGTCTTAGCTGAAACCATGCCTCCTGATGTTTGAAATAAATATTTTATTAGATATGATATTACCCAGCATAATTTATTAATCAATGACAAATATTTGGGAAGGCTTAGCATATTTATAAATTTTGCAGAGTGCTGTCCTGCTGGGAGGATAGAAACTCTGATGACTTGTAATGAGCTACATATTCTTATATCTGTTCTCAGAGGAAAAAGCTATTATCACATTGTGATTAAGTAATTTTTATATATTTGGGGTCTTGAAGAAATTAGCCATTGGATTAAAAAAAGACAGCTCTAAAACAATCTGTAACTTGCATGGTAGTTTTGAAATGAAACTATATTTCGAGTTTAAACCTAACCTTACCTAGGACTATAAAACAAAAATTCAGAGCCAGAACAGAATTGCTTTGTTGTAACTCAAGTACATATTTGCACCAAAGGCTCCATTCCAAGGCTGCTACCATGTAAGCTTTTTAAGAATTATACACTCACTTATTAAAACCTGGTGCAATTGCGAGAGGTAAGGAAGCCAGTGCTGGATAATATTTCTGGTCAAGGTAGTACTTAGTGACTTCCCATTTCTATTTGATAGATTTTTTTAAGTGGGAAATTAAATCAGCTTATTATTTTCATTAATACAAAAACGTAAGTTAAGTCTTTTGGTACATCAGAGTAGTGATGGATTTAGTGTCAGGGCACTTGGGATAAAATCTTAGCCCTGCATTTACTATGACAAAGAATGGATCAATGAAACCACTGCACTAAGCCATTACAGAGAGTTCAGAGATGCCCTCCCAGAGATGTTGAGAGTGAAGAGTGAAGGAAGACAAAACTGTCCTGGGAACAAAGTTAAAGGGTTTTCCACTTAAAATGAAAAAACTCTGTAATATTAACAAAATTGATTTGTTTCAGTTGGAATTATTATGAGGCATTGAAAGCTGAGTGAGGATCTGAATAATGCTGATTGACATATTTATTTCATATGCTACGTGGCACCTGGAAGTTAATACCAGGACTATGTGGTATTTATAGGCAACTATTTATTTACTTTAATACGTAATTATTTTTAAAGAAAGCCTTTGGGGAAATGTATAAGTTCTATTTTTACAGAATGAGTTTATTTATTTATAGTTACATTTACAATTAACTACTGTTGTTTCTTATAATCTAGAGTAAAGAAAATCCACCAATGAGTAAATATTATTCATGCGATCCTGCACAAACAATCAGTAATACGTCTGCAAATTCACTGAAACTATATTGTTTGTGGTGGCCACATGCCACACAATTTAGTTGATTGCTTATATCTACCTGTTTTAACATAGTGACCATTTTAGCAAATATTGTAGAAGTAATTGTGGAGCCTTTGTTAAGTCAATGAAATACTTTCACACACAAAAAAATATATAAAACATAATCCTGGTAGAATTTACTGTGAATGACTTTTTAAAATACAGAATTTGTTTTACTGCTTTATTTCTACTGTTATTAACTTGGAATCTATACAGAAAGATTAATTACTTAGCATGTCAGAGGTCACACAGCCCATAAATGGCAGAATTTAGTACACGTTTTTGAATTACGTACCTTGTACTAGAACCCATGCACATAACGGTTATATACCATACTGCTCTCCCTTTGCTGATAATGACTTTGAGACAATATTCATGTCACTGATTTGGATCTTAAATTTCAATGAATGAGAAAGGGAATTAAAAGAGGCAGGGTTTCCCTGGTGGCGTAGTGGTTGAGAATCTGCCTGCTAATGCAGGGGACACGGGTTTGAGCCCTGGTCTGGGAGGATCCCACATGCCGCGGAGCAACTAGGCCCCTGAGCCTGCACGTCTGGAGCTTGTGCTCTTGCAACAAGAGAGGCCGCGATAGTGAGAGGCCCGTGCACCGCGATGAAGAATGGCCCCTGCTTGCCACAACTAGAGAAAGCCCTCGCACAGAAACGAAGACACAACACAGCAAAAATAAATAAATTAATTAATAAACTCCTACCCCAACATCTTCTTTAAAAAAAAAAAAAAGAGGCAGAAACATAATTTATTATGCCACATCGTTAATAAAAATCTAACTTCTGTCCAAGATACAGCCTAGGAGAAAGTTTAGTCCTTCTTGCACACTAACACTAGGATATCCAATTCAGTTGAGTTGCATATTTGAGTTTAAAATATATAGCTTAAGAACATCAGGAACAGTGCCAAGAAGTAAAGTGAACTAAAAAATTCTACCAATAAGATAGTAGATATATAAACTATCTGCATTGACAACAGACAGATGATAGATATACAAAAATTTAATCCCAATATTTTGATCACCCAAGGTCTTTTCAATCTATCCACACCATTTTTTCTGATGCTTTTTCTTTTCAACACCTTTATTGGAGTATAATTGCTCTACAATGGTGTTACATTGGGGTACATTGGGATATGTTACACATATCCCCATATCCCCTCCCTCTTGTGTATCCCTCTCACCCTCCCTATCCCACCCTTGGGCTGGGAAGAGGTGAGAGAGTATCCATAGCATTTTTTTTTTTTTTTTTTTTTTTTTATCCATAGCATTTTAATCTCCTCTTCTACCTTATTCAGCCTTCACTAAAATTCTGATACTCATTTCCAATCCCTGACTTCAGTCAATTGAGTTCATGTTTGTCTTTGAGACATGGGTATTTTCAATTCTCAATTTCATACTCAGGATCTTCAGAAATTTCTTTTGTCTTTTGTAAGCCGCTTTTAGGCTCTTTAATTTTCCTTCAGACATCCTCTGCATTTTTATTAAATTGCATTCCTGCTCTAATAAAGTTTAGACACTTTCAATCCTGGAAAGACTTGAATATATTTTAAGGTGCTGTTTGGGACATCTAGTGGGCTTTGGAATTACAGAAACTGAAAAATTCTGTCACATTTCCTTACCTCAGTTCTCTGATTAACATTAAGTCTCTAGGCAAATGCTTCTCAATTCTGCTTGCAAATCTGAGTCATATGGGGCCTTTTAAAAATTCACATACACAGGACTCACCCCAGAATCTCTAGGAGAGGGACACAAACATTGGTAAATTTTCAAACTCTCCAGGTGATTAGTGTACACTCAAGGTTGAGAGAACTCTTAGACTAGAATTTTTTCTTGTTAATTGATCAGATTGTTTTACATGCCTTCTCTCACTACAATGCATAAGCCATAGGACCAGGCAATTAGACTTTTTCTTTTCTTCACTGTGTAATTCAGTGCCTAAAAGAACGCCTGACAGAGTACTGAGCAAAGAAATGTTTGTTAAAGGAACAAATAAAGAAATGAGTACTATTTCAGTTTTTCCAGGTGTCTATGATTTTGTGGCAAATAAGATTATCTTCCTTAGATCTGCAGTTTTAGGAAATTATTTTTATCAATTATCCCATAGATATATATGCTCACATGTTAAATAGGTTTACAATGATCATTAAAACCAAATGACATTTATTTAAATTAGCAGAATGATAAACCATTCCAGTACTCTGAACATGAAGCAGAGAATCATTTTTCTGGTTCTGAATGACTTGGGAAATCACAATAATTCAGAAAACTCTGCAATAAGTATGGAATCACTTTGACAAATACTTTGATAGTTATCTGATGATGATGCTACATGTATGCATTTTCTTTTTTTGATTTTCTAAAAATTTTTATGGGATTAGGTTGTACTACAGCATTTCTTAAGTGGTAAAAATTTGTAATTTTATTATACCCTTTATACCATTTAACTTACAAATACCAAAGTATAAATAAAGCTGATAATTATATATCTTTAAAAAAAAAAACTGGTCCTTGATGGAAACTCTCTTCAGAGGCTGCAATGCTCTGGCTGTTCTCCAAATCTAGTGTGGGCAGGGCAGTTTTCCCATGTAAGGGATGCCACAGCCTACAGCTCTCTATTAAGAACGTTACATTAATGTGATAGTGTTAGCAGAAGTTATACTGCTGTGGACTGAAGAGTTAATTTGTGTGAGGAGAAGGAGAGAGAGAAGAAAGAGACTAAAAGGAGGACACCTTAGGGTGCTGCCCAGAGGGGTGGAGATTTGCTCCTGATGGACCCTTTTAACACAAGGGAAGCACAGAGGAGGGACAGGTTTTTTGGAGGAAAAGAATATTTGTGGTCCATTCGTAAGTAAAGGAAGCAATGACATAATGCCTAGAGTTGGAGACATTAAAACTGGCCAAGGGCTTCCCTGGTGGCGCAGTGGTTGAGAACCCGCCTGCCGATGCAGGGGACACGGGTTCGTGCCCCGGTCCGGGAAGATCCCACATGCCGTGGAGCAGCTGGGCTTGTGAGCCAGGGCCGCTGAGCCAGCGCGTCCGGAGCCTGCGCTCCCCAATGGGAGGACCCCAACTGTGAGAAGCCCGCGTATTGGAAAAAAAAAAAAAAAAAAAAAAAAAAAAAAAACTGGCCAAAGTTTGCTATCTTCAGAAAATAATTTAAGAAATAAGAGGCAAGGAAGAAAGGGCATTCATCTTGGAAGAACCCAAAGTACTTTGAAATTTTAAAGAAATGTAATGATAGCTGCTAAAAACCACTTTTCTCACCATAATGGATGCAGTGCTTCAAATTTAAATGGTAAACAGAATTCTCCTAGCATGTTACATTTCCACCAAGAACTCTAGATGGCCTAAAAATATTTGTTTTTAAGTTTAAATATTTACCTGTCAGAATTTAACTCTTGTTTTATTAAAACCTGTTTTTTTAAAAAATATATATATATCCTTCATTATTACCTAGCCTATCACTGTATGGGTGTGTGAGTGAAAAGTAATAAATCTTATTAAAATAGACTAGAAATCTATAGGCAGCTTAAATCTATTCTTAATTACTAATGGTAAACAGTGTAATACGTTACCAGAGTCACAATGGAAACTGAGCAAAATTTTTATTCGAATGTCAATTTTGAATATTTTGAAGAATTTGTTATCAGGTATCATACTTGGAATTCATACGCCAGGGGGCTTTTATTCAATTTGAGCTGAAATTTTAAAAAATAGCATGCCCTGAACAGAAGGAAGAAGTGTTCCTATCTACACTAATAAAATCTCTTATCATTTCTGCTTCCCTCAGGAGCAAGATATATAATGATGAACTTTTGAGAATATTTATGGCATAATTTTAGCTGTTACCATGAGTTACTGCTTAAGGCAGGGTTTGAAAACTCAAATGCCTATAGCGGGTGGGCAGGTAATATGAATGTTTGAAATATGCCACGTTGAAAAATATTCTTCACTTATAGAGGGGAAAAAAAAGCACCCCTTATCTTTTCTTGAAAGATGAAGCCTTCTGTGTCAATTTTTACTTTTCCCACCTGTGAAATAGATAAGGATACAAGCAGTGGCTTGCTTTAGTCTTAACTCTACTATGAGAAGAATAAAAGTGGAAAGATGACGCTGAAAGTCCCTGCTACTAGACTTAAGTGATGCTATGACAACAGAGAGTGATGGGGAATAGAGCAAAGTGACCTGCTGGTTCCTCATCCAAAAACGCAATAGCTATCTGGCTCCAGGAAAGTTGCCGGCATGCTGAAAGGTCCAGATCTCTAAACTGTCATGCAAGAGAAGCTGGAGATCTGTATCTTTACACAGAAGAGTTCAATTCTTATGGACATAGCTAAATCTTTTGTTTTTGAATACCCTCCAGTATAAATAAATGGGGAAAAAGGTGAATGATACTATCTGTTTAACCAAATCTAAATCTCTATCCATCCTTTAATAATGTCCTTTTCAAAGACTTAAGTTTGATAAATCAAGTCACCTACTTTTAAAGAAAATACTATGTCCACATGCAAAATAATGAAGTTTGACCCTTACCTTAAACAATATCCAAAATTTAACTCAAAATGGTTTAAAAACCTAAACGTAAGACATAAAACTGTTATACTTCTAGAAGAAAACATAGGGGAAAACTTCCATGATGCTGGATCTGGCAATGAGTTTTTGGGTATGACACCAAAAACATAGGCAACAAAATTAAAAATAGGCCAAATAGAAAAGCCCAATCTATTGTAATTGTGTAAAAATAATGAGGTTATTTTTCATTCCACACTTTTTTTCTGGCATGGAAGCTATAAATTGAAAGAGAGCTCAGGAATAGTCATAGGTCATTACCCACACCTGGAAAAATATGTTTGTGCCTCTAAAATAAATAACTGTGGGTTACAAAATATTTGGAAAGATTATAATTACAGGGATGTACATGATATATACTGTACCAAATTGAATTGTGGTCAAAGTCATATGTTGTTTTAGCTTGCTGATCAATTATTTTTCTCATTTGCCCAAAGCTAAGTTATGTTACATTAACAACACACCTCTAGGGAATTCCCTGGTGGTCCAGTTGTTAGGACTGCACTCTCACTGCCAAGGGCAGAGATTCAATCCCTGGTCGGGGTACTAATATTCCACAAGCCATGTGGCTTGGCCCCCAACAAAAAAACACTTCTATAAAGACAAATTTACAAACTGCTTTAAAAAGCAATAGTAAGGAACATTAAAAAGATAAGACTCAAAGATTTTCAAAGTAAATTACTTTCTAATTTGATCCTAAATATTTATTCTACATATATATTAATTTAAAGAAATGTTATATCCTAAAGGTGTTCACAAAGGACTATTAAATACATTGTTTTTATCCTTGGTTCCAGAACAAGTTTATCATGTTATCTTTACCAGACTGAACTTTTCCACTTTCAATAATAATAATTGAAAACACATACTGAGCTCATACACTGTGTCAGTGTGGTGCTAAACTATATGCATTATTACACTTTATCCTCACCATAAATAGCCAGGTGAGGAGCTTAAAGCTTAAAGTTAAGTTACCTTTTGTTCATACAGCTGGTAAGAAGCCAACTGAAAGATGCCAAATCAAATACATGATTACTTTCCTGGACTAAATGTTTGTGTCTGCCACAAATTTACATGATAAAGCTCTAATCCACAATGTGATGGTATTAGAAGTGGGGCCTTTGGGAGATAATTAGGATTAGATGAGATCGTGAGGGTGGAACCCTCATGAATGCAATTAGCACCCTTATAAGAGTTAAGAAAAAGCTTGTTCCTTTCTCTCTGTCCTCTGCCATGGGAGGACACAAGGAGAAGATAGCCATCTACAAGACAGGAAACAGGCTCTTAACAGACATCAGATCTGCTAGCCTCTTCATCTTGGACTTCCCAGACTCTAGAACTTTGCAAAATAAATGTTTGTTGTCTAAACTACTCAGTGTATGGTATTTTGTTACAGAAGCCTGCACTAAGATAATTACTAATGAATATTTCTCCAAACATTGAACATAAAATTAATATATTCAGAGTTCTAACTTTAAATTTTAAGTTTCAAAAAAAAGAAGTTTTAAAGAAATTTTGTCCCCATTCTTAAGTGTGAAAATAGGTTGGTTCTAGCTTACAGTTACTTTTGCATCTACCTTTGGAGCTAGAAGAAGAGAAAAAAAAATTAAAATAGAAACGGAAATCTCCACCTAAGAATTCCTAATGACAATTACCTCCTCATACAGATTTGAGATCTAAATCCATATTACCTGGGCCATAATTAAAATCAAAATAAGTAATAAGGTGTATTAGTGATGTACTGATATGGTGTATCAGTGCCCATAATATGATATGGTGAGAAGAGCAATTCACCACTGTGGTCATCTTTCCCAAAACCTATTACCCAGTCTAACCATGAAGAAAACATCATCCAAACCTAAACTGATAGACATTCTACAGAATATCTGAACAGTAATGCTCAAAATTGTAAAGATCACAAAAATCAAGGGAAGACAGAAAAGCTACCACAGATCAGAGGAGACTCAGGAGGCAGGGAAACCAAATGAAGTATAAGATTTTGAGTGGCATACTGGAAAAGAGAAAGAACATTAGTGATAAAACTAATAAAATACAAATAAAGCCTGGAATTTAATGTACCAATGTAGGTTTCTTGGATGAAAAAAATCTACCATAGAAATATGTTAATAAATGGGAATACTAAGTGAAGTATATGGGAACTCTCTGTTATGTTTGCAACTTTTCTGTGAATCTAAAACTATCCCCAAAAAAGGCTTTCTTTAAAAACAAAACAAAACAAAAATCCCAGGCTTACAATAAAGTCGAAAATAATCCTGAGTTTGTAGTATCATAAATATATAGTGGAAGCAAAGTCAAATCCTCTCTTGAGGAACTTAATCCCAAACAAAGCTTCAAAAATGCCACAGAAAAAGTTCAAAGGAAAACACATTCATTAAAAAAAAATCCCAAACAATGAAAAAAGCAAGAAAGTACAGAGGCTTAAATCAAAGTCTTCAAAAATCAGGAGCAGTTATTGGATTTATCAGACACAAAATATATTCAGCCATAATGTTACAAGTTTCTTATCCTTCAACATAATTTAGTGAGTATATTTATATTAAAACATTAAGAAATATATTGAAAGTAGGATGAAGCAAAACTGTCCATAAAAAAATGAACAGAGAGATCTGAATGAAAAGCAAATTGAATTTCTAGAAAGAAAATATGATTAAATATGGAAACTAAATTAATGATTTAAAACATCATGATTAAATATGGAAACTTAATTAATGATTTAAAACATCAGACTAGACCCAGTTAAAGGTCAAATTATTAAACATGAATTAAGAGTTAGGTTATTATATGAACACAGCAAAGTAAAACAAAGAACTAGAACATATGAAATGGAAATTAAGGGTAACGGGGGGGGTGAAAAAGGGGGGAAAAACCTACCAAAGTAAAAACATATCTCCATCAGGAAGGAAAACAAAGATATAAAGAAGAGGATATTTAGTGAGATCACGCTTAACAAATCTTCCCAGTTGATGAATGTCAACAGTTTTACACTCTGAAATCCTAATGTATCTTGAGGAAAATAAATATAATGAAAACCACTTCACGGATTTACTGAAACTTTAGAACACAAAAGGAGTGAAGTAAGAGTTTAAAAGTTGTGGAGAGAGGACAATGGCAATTTGAAAACTCTCATCTTGACAGAGATAATGGAAACCATAAACAATGAAAACACATCTTTAAAATGCTTAAATTCACTCAAGAATTCTATATCCCATGGAACTATTTCTCAATAGGATGTTTCAGACAAACAAAAACTGAGTACTCACCATTGAGAGTACTACCAGGAGACTCTTCATAAAGTAACATTTGAAAGATGGTTTTCAGGAAGATAGTGAATGATCTACAGAAGAAGGTTTAACATGCAGGAAAGAATGTTGGGTAAAAGAATGGATGATACACATAAGAAAAGCTAAATATGCATGGCATTTATAAAACAGTAATAATAATTTATACATTGTGGGTTTAAAAAAACAGAATTAAAGTAATGGGCAAGAAGGGTTTACTAATTGAGAGGAGAGATGCCAGACATAATAGCAATTTACTTTACCTGTATTCTTTGGGATGTGATTTAAGGTATTCATTAACTTTGGATTTTATTATTATAAATATGCATATATAAATTTATAGCATAACCACTGAAAAAGTGGAAATACAGTGTATAATTTTCCAAGTGGTAAAGAGGAAAATGGAATAAGAATTCAACTTAGAAATTGACTAGAAAGAAAAAAATATAAAAAGGGAAAAACACAAAGCACAGATAATACTAAAAAATGAATCTAGAAATAACAGTAAATGTAAATTATTAAAATCTCCACTTATTAAAAATTATCAGTTATATGCTGGTTACAAGACACAGACATAAAACATAAGGTCCAGTAAATATTTGAAGTCAAATGATGGAAAAAAACTATGTCATCTCTAACCAAATATCAGTTATTCCAAAATATTAATATCAGGAAAAAGTACTTTAAGGGACAGCATTATTAAAAAAAAAAAAGAAACCATTCCATAATGGTAGAAGTTTCATTAATCAAGGTGATATAACAATTCAAAATATATTTCCCCTAATAATATAGCTTCAACTATAAACTAAAAGAGTAACAGAACATAAGTCCACTATCATACTGTGAGGATTTAAAGACAGTTCTCTTAGCAAATGACAGAACAGAAAAAAGTCAATAAAATATAGATTTAAACAAATTAATTATGAATGACCTAACATACATGTATAAAAATTTAATCCCAGACTTGGAGCATGCATGTTTTCTAAAGCACACAGGACAAATTTTAAAAATTACTTTTAACTAACCAAAGAACATCTACAGAAAATATTAAGATTATCCTTAAGTTATCCAGACTAATTTTTATATCTGTAAAAGTATATACTGATAATTATTTGTGTTATAACTACAAACATTTTAAAATAATACTTTGTATGGTTTATGATATCACTTTAAAATTATAACATAAATACTTTATATTAAAGTGGATTCATAATATAAATTAATAATTTCATTCAAATATTTTATGATTTGATAATGATAATCTGAAACATAACTGTCCATTTTCAATTTGTATGGATATATTAAAGCTTGAAAAATATAATATGTACATATTTATATGTGCAGAAAGTAAACAAAAGATGAGTTTTTTCTATCTTGTCTGATGTATTTAGGATGCACTTTTTAATTAAAGCACAAATTAAGGGCTTTACCAATGAAAATTTCCTGAACAAAATTGTTTCAACCATGTTAATATATATGTAAATATCTTTTCTCCTTAACCTACTTACTGAGATCTAAACCACAGAATCCAGTATAATTGAGATTTTTTTCTAGGTTCTCTTTATTAAACTTTTGAAGTCACTTTTACCCACTGAAAAAAAATATATTAATATTATGGACACTCATTTGAAAACTTCCTAGGTTTTAGTAAGTCTTAACATTATGCTATATTCACCTCAGACATTTAAAAAATGAAATTAAATATTAAATACAGAAGATACAAATGAGACTCCATTTCTCTGCCTTTTCCCATTTTCCACTGCTGGGTGAAAATCAATCCAGCATTTGAACGTTTTGCTACTATGAACAATGAATAATATGAACTTCTTATAAATATATCCTGATGCACATTTTTGAGAGTGTCTCTAGGTTATATACATAGAAGTGGAATTACTGAGCCTAGAGGGTTTGAATAATTTCAACTTTAATAGATGGTATAAATACCATCCTCCAAAGACTTGTACCCATGTCCACCCACTCAGGAGTGCATGAGATATTTTTATTTACCTCCTCACCAAAAACTTGCCATTTTCAGAGTTTAAACCTCTGGTCAATACAATGTTGGATAAATATCATTTCATCATAGTTTTAATTTACTTACTTGAGTAATCATAGATTGAGTTTATTTTCAAAGTTTGTAGCAGATCAAAGATGGCCACAAACTTTTTGAAGCTCTGCCCACTGAGTTGAGGTATATGTACTCATCCCTTGAAAACAGGTGAGCTCATGATTGCTGCATCAAATAGAATATGGCAGAGTAGACACTGTGCCAATTTTGGGGTTCAGGCTGACATTTTAATCTTCATATCTTTTGGAATGCTCACTCTGGGGGAAGTCAACCATCATTCAAGAAGTCCAGTATGATGTTAGAAAACCTAAGGTAGCCTCTTGGCATTTTAGAAATGCCTGACCAGACCTCAGCTTTTCTAGCCATCCAACCTGAGTGCTAGACAGTACAAATGATGACTCCAGTCCCAGCCATATTCTGACTGAATATGTTTTCAAGACTCTTAGGGAGAAGGGAGTGGAGTCAAGATGCTGGTGTGGGAATATGTGGAGTTCACGTCACCCCACAACTAGGGTGTCTGCCGGACGCTGGTGGGGGACCCTGATTCCCAAGGAGATAGAAGAAACGCCCAAATGAACTGCTGGGGATCAGGCGGAAGCTCCTGTGGTGGGAGCTCTGAGTCTGAACCACTGGACTAACAGAGAACCTCAGACCCCAGGGAATATTTATTGGAGTGAGGTCTTTTGGAGGTCCTCATCTCAGCACCAAGACCAAACTCTACCCAACAGCCTATAACTCCAGTATTGGAAGGCTCAGGACAAACAACCAGTAAGACAGGAACACAATCCCACTCATTAAAAAAAAAAAAAAAAAAAAAAAAAAAAAAAAAAGACAGCAAATATATATGTCACAGACGAAGGAGCAAGGTAAAAACCTACAAGACCAAACAAATGAAGAGGAAATAGTCAATCTACCTGAAAAAGTAAAGACGACAGTAATGGTAGTAAAGATGAGCCAGAATCTCAGAAACAGAATGGAGGCACAGATTGAGAACATACAAGAAATGTTTAACAAAGATCTAGAAAAACTAAAGAGCAAACAAACAATGATGAACAACACAATAAATGAAATTTAAAATTCTCTAGAAGGAATCAATAGCAGAATAACTGAGGCAGAAGAACGGATAAGTGACCTGGAAGAAAAAAATAGTGGAAATAACTACTGCAGAGCAGAATAAAGAAAAAACAATGAAAAGAATTGAAGACAATCTCGGAGACCTCTGGGACAACACTAAATGCACCAACATTTGAATTACAGGGGTTCCCAGAGGAAGAAGAGAAAAAAAAGGGTCTGAGAAAATATTTGAAGAGATTATAGTGGAAAATTTCCCTAACATGGGAAAGGAAATATTCAGTCAAGTCCAGGAAACACAGAGTCCCATACAGGATAAACCCTAGGAGAAACACACCAAGACACATATTAAAAAAACTAACAAAAATTAAAAGCAGCAAGGAAAAAACAACAAGTAACACATAAAGGAATCCCCATAAGGTTATCAGCTGATTTTTCAGCAGAAACTGCAGGCCAGAAGAGAGTGGCAGGATATACTTAAAGTGATGAAAGAGAAACACCTAAACCAAGAATCCTCTACCCAGTTAGGATCTCATTCAGATTCAATGGAGAAATCAAAAGCTTTTCAGAGAAGCAAAAGCTAAGAGAATTCAGCACCACCAAACCAGCTTTACAACAAATGCTAAAGAAACTTCTCTAGGCAGGAAACACAAAAGAAGAAAAAGACCCATAAAAACAAACCCCAAACAATTAAGAAAATGTTAATAGGAACATATATATAGATAATAACCCTGAATGTAAATGAATTAAATGTCCCTCCCCCCCCAAAAAAAAAAACACAGACTGGATGAATAGATAGAAAAACAAGACACATATATATGTTGTCGACAAGAGACCCACTTCAGACCTAGGGTCATACAGACTGACGGGAAGGGGATGGAAAAAGATATTCCAAGCAAATGGAAAGCAAAAGAAAGCTGGAGTAGCAATACTCATATCAGATAGAATAGACTTTAAAATAAAGATGGTTACAAGACATAAGGAAGGACACTGCATAATGATCAAGGGATCAACCCAAGAAGAAGATATAACAATTATAAATGTTTATGCACCCAACATAGGGGCAACTCAATACATAAGGAAAATGCTAACAAACATGAAAGGGGAAATAGACAGTAACACAATATCAGGGGACTTTAACACCCCACTTACACCAGTGTACAGATCACCCAAACAGAAAATAAATAAGGAAACACAAGCTTTAAATGACACAACAGACCAGACAGATTTAATTGATATTTATAGAACATTCCACCCGAAGTGGCAGAATACACTTTCTTCTCAAGTGCACATGCAACATTCTCCAGAACAGATCACATCTTGGGTCACAAATCAAGCCTTAGAATTTCATCTTTTCTGACCACAACGCTATGAGATTTCTAAATCAATTACAGGAAAAAAACTATAAAAAACACAAATATATGGAGGCTAAACAGTGTGCTACTAAATAACCAAGAGATAACTGAAGAAATCAAAGAAGAAACAAAAAAATACATACAAACAAGTGACAATGAAAACATGATGACCCAAAACCTATGGGATGCAACAAAAGTAGTTCTAAGGGGGAAGTTTATAACAATTCAATCTCACCTCAAGAAACAAGAAAGATCTCAAATAAAAGATCTAACCCTACACCTCAAGCAATTAGAGAAAGAAGAACAAAGAAAACCCAAAATCAGTAGAAGGAAAGAAATCATAAGGATCAGAGCAGAAATGAATGAAATAGAAACAAAGAAAATAATATCAAAGATCAATGAAACTAGGGGTTTCCCTGGTGGCGCAGTGGTTGAGAGTCCGCCTCCTGATGCAGCGGAAATGGGTTCATGCCCCGGTCTGGGAGGATCCCACCTGCCACAGAGTGGCTAGGCCCGTGGGCCATGGCTGCTAAGCCTGAGTGTCCGGAGCCTGTGCTCCCCAACGGGAGAGGTCACAACAGTGAGAGGCCCATGTACTGAAAAAAAAAAAAAAAAAAAAAAAAAGATCAATGAAACTAAAAGCTGGTTCTTTAAGAAGATAAACAAAATTGATAAACCTTTAGCCAGACTCATCAAGAAAAAAAGGGAGAGGATGAAAATCAATAAAATTAGAAATGAAAAAGGAGAAATTAAAACTGACACCACAGAAATACAAAGGATTATAAGACTACTACAAAAAACTATATGCCAATAAAATAGATAACCATGAAGAAATGTACAAATTCTTGGCAAGGTACAATTTTCCAAGACTGAACCAGGAAGAATTTGAAAATATAAACAGACCTATCATAACTAATGATATTGAAACTGTAATTAAAAATCTTCCAGCAAACAAAAGTACGGGACCCGATAGCGTCACAGGTGAATTCTATCAAACATTTAGAGAGGAGCTGACACTGATCCTTCTCAAACTCATCCAAAAATTGCAGAGGGAGGAACACTCCCGAATTTATTTTACGAAGCTACCCTCATCCTTATACCAAAACCAGAAAAATATATCACAAAAAAAGAAAGTTATAGACCAATATCACAGAACATAGATGCCAAAATGCTGAAAAAAATACTAGCAAACAGAAACCAACAACATATTGAAAGGATCATACACCATGATCAAGTAGGATTTTCCCCAGGGATGCAAGGATTCTTCAATATATGAAAATCAAACAAGGTGATACACCGTATTAACAAATTGAAAAAGAAAAACCATATGATAATCTCAACAGAGGCAGAAAAAGCTTTTGACAAAATTCAACACCCATTTATGATAAAAAAAAAAAAAAACTCTCCAGAAAAATGGCCATAGAGGGAACTTACCTCAACATAATAAAGGCCATATATGACAAAGCCACAGCAAGCATCATACGCAATGGTGAAAAATTGAAAGCATTTCCACTAAGATCAGGACCAAGACAAGGATGTCCACTCCTGTCACTCTTATTCAACGTAGTTATGGAAGCCCAAGTGATGGCAATCAGAGAAGAAAAAAATAAAAGGAATACAAATTGCAAAAGAAGAAGTAAAACTGTCACTGTTTGTAGATGACACGATACTACACATGGGAAAGACCAAAGATGCCACCAGTAAACTACTAGAACTAATCAATGAATTTGGTAAGGCTGCAGGATACAAAATAAATGCACAGAAATCTCTGGCATTCCTATACACTAACAACAAAAAATTAGAAAGAGAAATTAAGGAAACAATCCCATTTACCATCAAAACAAAAAGAATAAAATACCTAGGAATAAATCTACCTAAGGAGGCAAAAGACTTGTACTCAGAAAACTATAAAACACTGATGAAAGAAATCAAAGATGTCATAAACAGATGGAGAAATATACAATGTGGATTGGAAGAATCAGCATTGTGAATATGACTATATTACCCAAAGAAGTCTACAGATTCAAAGCAATCCCTATCAAACTACCAATGGCATTCTTCATGGAATTAGAACAAAAACTTTTACAATTCGTATGGAAACACAAAAGACCCTGAACAGCCAAAGCAATCTTGAGAAAGAAAAATGGAGCTTGAGGAATCAGGCTCCTGACTTCAAACTATATTACAAAGCTACAATAATCAAGTTGGTATGGTACTGGAACAAAAACAGAAATATAGATCAAAAGTACAGGATAGAAAGCACAGAAATAGGGCTTCCTTGGTGGCGCAGTGTTTGAGGATCTGCCTGCCAATGCAGGGGACATGGGTTCAAGCCCTGGCCTGGGAAGATCTCACAGGCCGCGGAGCAACTGGGCACACGAGCCGCAAGTACTGAGCCTGCATGTCTTGAGCCTGTGCTCCACAACAAGAGAGGCCATGATAGTGAGAGGCCAATGCACTGCAATGAAGAGTGGCCCCCGCTCGCCGCAACTAGAGAAAGCCCTCGTGCAGACACGAAGACCCAACACAGCGAAAACTAACTAACTAAATAAAAATTTAAACTGTTGATTCATTCATGTAAAAACAAACAAACAAAAAAGAAAGCCCAGAGATAAAGCCACACACATATGGTCACCAATTTATGACAAAGGAAGCAAGAACATACAATGGAGAAAAGAGAGCCTTTTCAATAAGTGGTGCTAGGAAAACTGGACAGCTACCTATAAAAGAATGAAATTAGAACACTACCTAGCACCATATACAAAAATAACCTCCAAATGGATTAAAAACCTAAATATAAGACCAGACACTATAAAACTCTTAGGGGAAAACACAGGAAAAAACACTGTTTGACATAAACCACAGCAAGACCTTTTTTCATGCACCTCATAGAGTAATGAAAATAAAAACAAAAATAAACAAATGGGACCTAATTAAGCTCAAAATCTTTTGCATAGCAAAGGAAACTATAATTACGACAAAAAGACAACTCTCGGGGCTTCCCTGGTGGTGCAGTGGTTGAGAATCTGCCTGCGGATGCAGGGGACATGGGTTCGTGCACCGGTCCGGGAAGATCCCACATGCCGCGAAGCGGCTGGGCCCAGGAGCCATGGCTACTGAGCCTGTGTGTCCAGAGCCTGGGCTCTGCAATGGGAGAGGCCACAACAGTGAGAGGCCTGCGTACCACACACACACAAAAATAAATAAAGACAACCCTCAGAATGGGAGAAAATATTTGCAAATGAAGCAACAAAGGATTAATCTCCAAAGTATACCAACAGCACATGGAGCTCAATATCAAAAAAAACAAACAATCCAATTAAAAAATGGGTGGAAGACTTAAATAGGCATTTCTCCAAAGAAGACATACAGATGGATAAAAAGCACATGAAAAGATGCTCAACATCACTAATTACTAGAGAAATGCAAATCAAAACTACAGTGAGGTATCACCTCACACCAGTCAGAATGGCCATTATCAAAAAATATAGAAACAATAAATGCTGGAAAGGGTGTGTTGAAAAGGGAACCCTCCTGCACTGTTGGTGGGTTGTAAGTTGATACAACCACTATGGAGAACAGTATGGAGGTTTCTTAAAAAACTAAAAAAAGAACTACCATTTGACTCAGCAATCCCACTACAGGGCATATACCTTGAGAAAACCATAATTCAGAAAGAGACATGTACCACAATGTTCATTGAAGCACTATTTACAACAGCCAGGACATGGAAGCCACCTAAATGTTCATCAACAGATGAATGAATAAAGAAGATGTGGCACATATATACAGTGGAATATTAGCCTTAAAAACAAATGAAACTGAGTTATTTGTAATGAGGTGGATGCACCTCGAGTCTGTCATACAGAGTGAAGTAAGTCAGAAAGAGAAAAACAAATAAAGTATGCTAACACATATATATGGAATCTGAAAAGAAGAAAATGGTATTGATGAACCTAGTCACAGGGCAGGAATAAACACACAGACATAGAGAATGGACTTGAGGACATGGGGGGAGGGGGAAGGTGGGGACAAGTGAGAGTAGCATCAACATATATACACCACTGAATGTAATATAGTTAGCTAGTGGGAAGCAGAAGCACAGCACAGGGAGATCAGCTTGGTGCTTTGCAATGTCTTGGAGGGGTGGATGGAGGCTCAAGAGCGAGGGGATATGGGAATATATGTATGCATATGGCTGATTCACTTTGTTGTACAACAGAAACTAATACAGTATTGTGAAGCAATTATATGCCAATAAAGATCTATTAAAAAAGAAAAAGAAGACTAAGTGAAAACCTTCCAAATGAGCCTATTTAATCTTGATTCATCACATAGCAACAAGTGACTAGACTAGTGGTTTACTGATGATTCAAACATCTTCTACAGTGAAGCATCTATTCATATTATTCACTCATTTTGAAAATAAATTTCCTGTTAATTAGGATTTTATAAACAAACATTCTAGGTCAAAGATTTATGTACATATCTTTCCCACTCTCTGATGGACTTCTGACTTTATGTTCTTTCTTGTCAATTCAAATTTTAATGAACACATTTTTTTCCTTTTACAAATTCATTTAAAAATTTTTCCTTAAAAATAATAGTGTTAGGGAAGGGTCAAGATGGCGGAAGAGTAAGACGCGGGGATCACCTTCCTCCTCACAGATACATCAGAAATACATCTACACGTGGAACTTCTCCTATAGAACACCCACCGAACACTGGCAGAAGACCTCAGACCTCCCAAAAGGCAAGAAACTCCCCACGTACCTGGGTAGGGCAAAAGAAAAAAGTATAAACAGAGACAAAAGAATAGGGACGGGACCTGCGCCAGTGGGAGGGAGCCATGAAGGAGGAAAGGTTCCCACACACTAGAAGCCCCTTCGTGGGCGGAGACTGCGGGTGGCGGAGGGGGAAGCTTCGGAGCCGCGGAGCCGCGGAGCCGAGGAGGAAAGCGCAGCAACAGGGTGCGGAGGGCAAAGCAGAGAGATTCCGCAGAGGATCGGTGCCGATCAGCACTCACCAGCCCGAGAGGCTTGTCTGCTCACCCGTCGCGGCGGGCGGGGCTGGGAACTGAGCCTCGGGCCGATCCCAGGGAAAGGTCTGGAGTTGGCAGAGTGAAAACAGCCTGAAAGGGTTAGTGCACCACGGCTGGCCGGAAGGGAGTTCGGGAGAAGTCTGGAGCTGCCGAAGAGGCAAGAGACCTTTTCTTCCCTCTTTACCTCCTGCAGCGCGAGGAGAGGGGTTTAAGCGCGCCGCTTAAAGGAGCTCCAGAAACAGCGGCAGAGCTGCCGAAGAGACAAGAGACTTTTTCTTGTCTCTTCGCTTCCTGGGGCGTGAGGAAAGGGGATTAAGGGCACCGTAAAGGAGCTCCAGAAACGGGCGCGAGCTGCGGCTGTCAGCACGGACAACAGAGACGGGTGTGGGACGCTAGGGTTGCTGCTGCCGCCACCAAGAGGCCTGTGTGCGAGCGCAGGTCACTCTCCACACCGCCCCTCCCGGGAGCCTGTGCAGCCCGCCAGTGCTGGGGTCCTGGGATCCAGGGACAGCTTCCCCGGGAAAACACGCGGCGCGCCTCGGGCCGGTGCAGCGTCACGCCGGCCTCTGCCGCCGCCGCGGACTCGCCCCACATCCGTGGCCCCCCCCACCCCCGCCTGAGTGAGCCAGAGACCACAAATCAGCTGCTCCGTTAACGCTGCTCCTTTGACCCTGCCCTCTCTGAGCGAAGGGCAGACGCCCTCGGTCGACCTGCGCGCAGAGGCGGGGCCAGGTCCAGGGCTGAGCCCCAGGAGCTGTGTGAACAAAGAGAGGGGGAGGTCCCTCCCAGCAGCCTCAGAAACAGCAGGTTAAAGCTCCACAGTCAGCTTGAAGTGCCCTGCATCTGTGGAAAACCTGAATAGACAGCGAAATATCCCAGGTTGAGGAAGTGGACTTTAGGAGCAAGATATACTATTATTTTCCCCTTTTTTTCTTTTTGTGAGTGTGTATGTGGGTGCTGCTGTGTGAGATTTTGTCTGTGTAGCTTTGTTTTCACCATTTGTCCTGGGGTTAGACCGACCTTTTTTTTTTCTTTAATAGAAATTTTTCTTCTTAATAATTATTTTGTTATTTTAATAACTGTATTTTACCCTACTTTATTTTGTCTTCTCCCCTTTCTTTCTTCCTTTCTTCCCTCCTTTCTTTCCTATTTCCCTCCTTCCTTCCTTCATCCCTTCCTTCCTTTACTCCCTCCTTCCTTCCTCCCTTCCTTTCTTCCTCCCACCCTTCCTTTCTTTATTCCCTCCTTCCTTCCTCCCTTCCTCCCTCCCTTCCATTCTTTATTCCCTCCTTCCTTCCTCCCTTCCTTTCTTCCTAGCTCCCTTCCTTTCCTTATTCACTCCTTCCTTCTTCCCCTCCTTTCTTCCTCCCTCCCTTCCTTTCTTTATTCCCTCCTTCCTTCTTCCCCTCCTTTCTTCCTCCATCCCTTACTTTCTTTATTCCCTCCTTCCTTCCTCCCTTCCTTTCTTCCTAGCTCCCTTCCTTTCCTTATTCACTCCTTCCTTCTTCCCCTGCTTTCTTCCTCCCTCCCTTCCTTTCTTTATTTCCTCCTTCCTTCTTCTCCTCCTTTCTTCCTCCCTCCCTTCCTTTCTTTATTCCCTCCTTCCTTCCTCTCTTCCTTTCTTCCTCCCTCCCTTCCTTTCTTTATTCCCTCCTTCCTTCTTCCCCTCCTTTCTTCCTCCCTCCCTTCCTTTCTTTATTCCCTCCTTCCTTCCCCCCTTCCTTCCTTCCTCCCTCCCTTCCTTTCTTTATTCCCTCCTTCCTTCCTCCCTCCCTTCCTTTCTTCCTTCCTTCCCTCCCTTCCTCCTTTCTTCCTTCCTTTCTTGCCTTTCTATTTTTTTCTCCCTTTTGTTATGAGCCGTGTGGATTAAAGGCTCTTGGCACTCCAGCCAGGTGTCAAGGCTGTGTCTCTGAGGTGGGAGGACTAACCTCAGGACACTGGTCCACAAGAGACCTCTCAGCTACACGTAATATCAAATGTCAAAAATCTCCCAGAGATCTCCATCTCAACACCAAGACCCAGATTCACTCAAGGACCAGCAACGAACAGTGCTGGACACCCTATACCCAACAAAGAGCGAGACAGGTCTACAGCCCCATCCATTAGCAGAGAGGCTGCCTAGAATCACAGTAAGGCTACCGACATCCCCATACACGCCCCCAGACGTGGACCTGCCCACCAGGGAGATGGGATCCAGCCTCATCTACCAGAACAGGGTCACTGGTCCCCCCAACCAGGAAACCTGCTCAACTCACTGAACCAACCTCAGCCACTGGGGACAGCCACCAAAAATAGATAGAAATATGAACCTGCAGCCTGCAAAAGGAAGACCCCAAACACAGTAAGATAAGCAAAATGAGAAGACAGAAAAACACACAGCAGATGAAGGAACAAGATAAAAACACACCAGACCAAACAAATGAAGAGGTAATAGCCAATCTACCTGAAAGAGAATTTAGAAAAATGATGGTGAAGATCATGCAAAATCTTGGAAATAGAATAGACAAATTGCAAGAAACAGTTAACAAGGACCTAGAAGAAATAAAGAGGAAGCAAGTAACGATGAGCAACACAATAAATGAAATGAAAAATACTCTAGACGGGATCAGTAGCAGAATAACTGAGGCAGAAGGACGGATAAGTGACCTGGAAGATAAAATAGTGGAAATAACTACTGCAGAGCAGAAGAAAGAAAAAAGAATGACAAGAGCTGAGGACAGTCTCAGAGATCTCTGGGACAACATTAAACGCACCAACATTCGAATCATAGGGATCCCAGAAGAAGAAGAGAAAAAGAAAGGGACTGAAAAAATATTTGAAGAGATTATAGTTGAAAACTTCCCTAATATAGGAAAGGAAATAGTCAATCAAGTCCAGGAAGCACAGAGAGTCCCATACAGGATAAACCCAAGGATAAATACGCCAAGACACATAATAATCAAACTGTCAAAAATTAAATACAAAGAAAACATATTAAAAGCAGCAAGGGAAAAACAACAAATAACACACAAGGGAATCCCCATAAGGCTAACATCTGATCTTTCAGCAGAAACTCTACAAGCCAGAAGGGAGTGGCAGGACATATTTAAAGTGATGAAGGAAAAAAAGCTACAACCAAGATTACTCTACCCAGCAAGGATCTCATTCAGATTTGATGGAGAAATTAAAACCTTTACAGACAAGCAAAAGCTGAGAGAGTTCAGCACCACCAAACCAGCTTCACAACAAATGCTAAAGGAACTTCTCTAAGCAAGAAACATAAGAGAAGGAAAAGACCTACAAGAATAACCCGCAACAATTAAGTAAATGGTAATAGGAACATACATATCGATAATTACCTTAAATGTAAATGGAATAAATGCTCCCACCAAAAGACACAGACTGGCTGAATGGATACAAAAACAGGACCCATATATATGCTGTCTACAAGAGACCCACTTCAGACCTAGGGACACTTACAGGCTGAAAGTGAGGGGATGGAAAAAGATATTCCATGCAAATGGAAATCAGAAGAAAGCTGGAGTAGCAATTCTCATATCAGACAAAATAGACTTTAAAATAAAAACTATTACAAGAGACAAAGAAGGACACTACATAATGATCAAGGGATCGATCCATGAAGAAGATATAACAATTGTAAATATTTATGCACCCAACATAGGCGCACCTCAATACATAAGGCAAATACTAACAGCCATAAAAGGGGAAATCAACAGTAACACAAACATAGTTGGGGACTTTAACAACCCACTGTCACCAATGGACAGATCATCCAAAATAAAAATAAATAAGGAAACACAAGCTTTAAATGATACATTATACAAGATGGATTTACTTGATATTTATAGGACATTCCATCCCAAAACAACAGAATACACATTTTTCTCAAGTGCCCATGGAACATTCTCCAGGATAGATCATAACTTGGGTCACAAATCTAGCCTTGGCAAATTTAAGAAAATTGAAATCGTATCAAGTATCTTTTCTGACCACAACGCTATGAGACTAGATATCAATTACAGGAAAAGATCTGTAAAAAATACAAACACATGGAGGCTAAACAATACACTACTTAATAACGAAGTGATCACTGAAGAAATCAAAGAGGAAATCAAAAAGTACTTACAAACAAATGACAATGGAGACATGACGACCCAAAACCTATGGGATACAGCAAAAGCAGTTCTAAGAGGGAAGTTTATAGCAATACAATCATACCTTAAGAAACAGGAAGCATCTTAAATAAACAACTTAACTTTGCACCTAAAGCAATTAGAGAAGGAAGAACAAAAAAACCCCAAATTTAGCAAAATGAAAGAAATCATAAAGATCAGATCAAAAATAAATGAAAAAGAAATGAAGGAAACAATAGCAAAGATCAATAAAAGTAAAAGCTGGTTCTTTGAGAAGATAAATAAAATTGATAAACCATTAGCCAGACTCATCAAGAAAAAAAGGGAGAAGACTCAAATCAATAGAATTAGAAATGAAAAAGGAGATGTAACAATTGACTCTGCAGAAATACAAAAGATTATTAGAGATTACTACAAGCAACTCTATGCCAATAAAATGGACAACCTGGAAGAAATGGACAAATTCTTAGAAATGCACAACCTGCCAAGACTGAACCAGGAAGAAATAGAAAATATGAACAGACCAATCACAAGCACTGAAATTGAAACTGTGATTCAAAATCTTCCAACAAACAAAAGCCCAGGACCAGATGGCTTCACAGGCGAATTCTTTCAAACATTTAGAGAAGAGCTAACATCTATCCTTCTCAAACTCTTCCAAAAGACAGCAGAGGGAGGAACACTCCCAAACTCATTCTATGAGGCCACCATCACCATCTGGTTTTGATACCAAAACCAGACAAAGACGTCACAAAGAAAGAAAACTACAGGCCAATATCACTGATGAACATAGATGCAAAAATCCTCAACAAAATACTAGCAAACAGAATCCAACAGCACATTAAAAGGATCATACACCATGATCAAGTGGGGTTTATTCCAGGAATGCAAGGATTCTTCAATATACGCAAATCAATCAACATAATACACCATATCAACAAACTGAAGGAGAAAAACCATATGATCATCTCAATAGATGCAGAGAAAGCTTTTGACAAAATTCAACATCCATTTATGATAAAAACCCTGCCGAAAGTAGGCATAGAGGGAACTTTCCTCAATATAATAAAGGCAATATATGACAAACCCACAGCCAGCATTGTTCTCAATGGTGAAAAACTGAAACCATTTCCATTAAGATCAGGAACAAGACAAGGTTGCCCACTCTCACCACTCTTATTCAACCTAGTTTTGGAAGTTCTAGCCACAGCAATTAGAGAAAATAAAGAAATAAAAGGAATCCAAATCGGAAAAGAAGAAGTAAAGCTGTCACTGTTTGCAGATGACATGATACTATACATAGAGAATACTAAGGATGCTACCAGAAAACTACTAGAACTAATCAATGAATTTGGTAAAGTAGCAGGATACAAAATTAATGCACAGAAATCTCTGGCATTCTTATACACTAATGATGAAAAATCTGAGAATGAAATTAAGAAAACACTCCCATTTACCACTGCAACAAAAAGAATAAAATATCTAGGAATAAACCTACCTAAGGAGACAAAAGACTTGTATGCAGAAAACTATAAGACACTGATGAAAGAAATTAAAGATGATACAAATAGGTGGAGAAATATACCATGTTCATGGATTGGAAGAATCAACATAGTGAAAATGACTCTATTACCCAAAGCAATCTACAGATTCAATGCAATGCCTATCAAATTACCACTGGCATTTTTTACAGAACTAGAACAAAGAATTTCACAATTTGTATGGAAACACAAAAGACCCCGAATAGCCAAAGCAATCTTGAGAACGAAAAATGGAGCTGGAGGAATCAGGCTCCCTGACTTCAGACTCTACTACAAGGCCACAGTAATCAAGACAGTATGGTACTGGCACAAAAACAGAAATATAGATCAATGGAACAGGATAGAAAGCCCAGAGATAAACCCACACACATATGGTCACCTTATCTTTGATAAAGGAGGGAAGGAAACACAGTGGAGAAAAGACAGCCTCTTCAATAAGTGGTGCTGGGAAAACTGGATAGCTACATGTAGAAGTATGAAATTAGAACACTCCCTAACACCATACACAAAAATAAACTCAAAATGGGTTAAAGACCTAAATGTAAGGCCAGACACTATCAAACTCTTAGAGGAAAACATAGGCAGAACACTCTATGACATCAATCACAGCAAGATCCTTTTTGACCCATCTCCTAGAGAAATGGAAATAAAAACAAAAATAAACAAATGGGATCTAATGAAACTTAAAAGCTTTTGCACAGCAAAGGATACCATAAACAAGACCAAAAGACAACCCTCAGAATGGGAGAAAATATTTGCAAATGAAGCAACTGACAAAGGATTAATATCCAAAATTTATAAGCAACTCATGCAGCTCAATGACAAAAAAAAACAAACAACCCAATCCAAAAATGGGCAGAAGAACTTAATAGACATTTATCCAAAGAAGATATAAAGATAGCCAACAAACACATGAAAGAATGCTCAACATCATTAATCATTAGAGAAATGCAAATCAAAACTACAATGAGATATCATCTCACACCGGTCAGATTGGCCATCATCAAAAACTCTAGAAACAATAAATGCTGGAGAGGGTGTGGAGAAAAGGGAACCCTCTTCCACTGTTGGTGGGAATGTAAATGGATACAGCCACTATGGAGAACAGTATGGAGGTTCCTTAAAAAACTACAAATAGAACTACCATATGACCCAGCAATCCCACTACTGGGCATATACCCTGAGAAAACCATAACTCAAAAAGAGTCATGTACCAAAATGTTTATTGCAGCTCTATTTACAATAGCCAGGACATGGAAGCAACCTAAGTGTCCATCAACAGATGAATGGATAAGGAAGATGTGGCACATATATACAATGGAATATTACTCAGCCATAAAAAGAAATGAAACTGAGTTATTTGTAATGAGGTGGATAGACCTGGAATCTGTCATACAGAGTGAAGTAAGTCAGAAGGATAAAAACAAATACCGTATGCTAACACATATATATGGAATCTAAAAAAAAAAAAAAAATGTCATGAAGAGATTAGTGGTAGGACTGGAATAAAACACAGACCTACTAGAGCATGGACTTGAGGATATGGGGAGGGGGAAGGGTAAGCTGTGACGATGTGAGAGAGTGGCAGGGACATATACACACTACCAAATGTAAATTAGATAGCTAGTGGGAAGCTGCAGCAGAGCACAGGGAGTTCACCTCTGTGCTTTGTGACCACCTAGAGGGGTGGGATAGGGAGGGTGGGAGGGAGGGTGACAAAAGAGGGAAGAGTTATGGGAACATATGTATATGTATAACTGATTCACTTTGTTGTAAAGGAGAAACTAACACACTATTGTAAAACAGTTATACTCAAATAAAGATGTTAAAAAAAAAGAAAAAAAATAGTAGTGTTTTAGCCAACATTAATATAATATTCATTATTTTTCCAAGAATTGTGTAGTTTGCTGGTAACACAAATTTCTAACCTACCTGGAATTGATTATTATATGTAGTGAGACATGGATATAGATTTTATTTTCCACTAATCTAGATTAGCTCTGCCATATATCAAGTTTCTATATTTGCACTGAAACGTTTCTGGGATTTTTACCTTTCATTGGTCTCTGTCTATCAGTATACCAATCACATACTCTTAATATAGCTTTGTAGTCAGATGTGTTATATGTAAGATTTATCCTCATCCTGTTCTTCAAACATTCCCCATATGTTCTTCAAACATTACTTCATATTTTACTATACAAATTTAAAAAATAGCTTATATACTTTCATTAAAACTCTGGGTTTTGAATGAAAATTCACTGCATTTACAGACTAACATGTCATTATTATTAGAGAGTTCCAGTAGTAGATTATCTATGCTTTTGATAACTATATTTTTAAAATTTAGGCCTTTTACATATTTTATTAGGTTAATTCTCAGGTGCCATATAGTTTTGATTACTATTGTCAACTGTGTCTTTTTATTATGTTCTATGTATCCAAAACTAGTGACTTTTATTTATTCACAATTTTGTTTTGCCATTGTGTTTCTGGTGTTGCTTACTATAATTGGTGGGTTCTACCTACCAATAAAATGTTGAAAAACAGTGGTGCTAGTGGATCTCCTGATCTTGTTCCTAACATAATCGATGATTCTAGACAACTTCCAGTAAGTATGATTTTTAATAGATGCTTTTCATTAGATTATAGAAGACTATTTCATCAGAAAATTTGCAAAAGAGTTGTGATATGAAGTGGATTAATTAGGGCAATTAGCTATAGATAAAAAACCTGAATATGCACCTGTGAGAATAGGCATCATCAGAAAACCTACAAATAACAAATGCTGGAGAGGGTGTGGAGAAAAGGGAACCCTCTTCCACTGTTGGTGGGAATGTAAATTGATAGAGCCACTATGGGGAACAGTATGGAGGTTCCTTAAAAAACTAAAAATAGAACTACCATATGACCCAGCAATCCCACTACTCGGCATATACCCTGAGAAAACCATAATTCAAAGAGAGTCATGTACCACAATATACATTGCAGATCTATTTACAATAGCCAGGAAATGGAAGCAACCTAAATGCCCATCGACAGACGAATGGATAAAGAAGATGTGGTACATATATACAATGGAATATTACGCAGCCATAAAAAGGAACAAAACTGGGTCACTGTAGAGACATGGATGGACCTAGAGACTGCCAAACAGAGTGAAGTAAGTCAGAAAGAGAAAAACAAAGACCATATACTAAGGCATATATGTGAAATCCAGAAAAATGGTACAGGTGGTACTGCAAGACAGTAATAGAGACACAGATGTAGAGAACAAATGTATGGACACTAAGGGGGGAAGCAGGGGGAGGGGTTGTGGTGGTGGGATGAATTGGGAGATTGGGATTGACATATAGGCACTAATATGTATAAAAGAGATAACTAATAACAAATAAAAGACCTAAAAAAACGGAAATGATTTCCATTTTCTTCTTTTTCTCTGTATTCTCATTTGGGCTTGTTATTACCTTTGCAATTAAAAATTATATTATATATTCAAAAAAAACCTGAATATTAAAAACAAGCTGTAACTTAGTGATAAAAACGACTCCCAGCTCTTTTCTAAGGAAACGATTAATAAAGAATCTTGGAGAAATATGGCATTTAAGGAATAAAATGCATGGTGCTCAAAATAATGGGGAAAACTCAGAGAAAATGAATGTATAATATTGAATACCGACTGTGATTTGGAAGATCAGCTTTAGATTTTCCACTGATATTTAGAACTAACACAAAAAGAAGACATTAAAGTATTGTGTTCAAAGTCATGACATGTGGGACCCAGAACATCCAAATCCACATAAAAATAGTTCCAGGAGTACAAAATTGAGTAGACATGGAGGTATAATCAAGTGAATGGTGAAAACTGAAATTTTAAAAAATAGTAAACTTTTTAATAACAAAAAGGCCACTGAACAATGGACAACAATTTTGAAAAGAAAAAAAAAAACCTTACTCAGTGAAAGTTACATATTCTATGGATAAAAAGGAAGGCTGTAAGCTTCCCATTTTGGGGAGAAGGACACACAGGAAAGAGAATTGGCTTAGCGTTAGAAAGATCCTCCAGAACATTAAGTTCTGGAAGACCATGTAAAAGAAAAATCATTAAGGTCTTTAATGGAAAAACATTGTGACTTTTGGATTCCATAATGGAGTAAATGGAACAGGGTATAGAAAAGATCTGATACTCAAAGACTAAAATATAAATGATCTATAAGTACAGTTTTTCCTTTGTTCTGCTTTATAACTAGTTATTCTGGTAGAATTTTGAAAAGAGGGAAGTTGCTCAATTCTACTTCAGCCATTGCTCTGTTGGGGAATATTATCTCATTACCTCTCCAAAAAGTTTATCTGGTGAGCCAAGCAGATACAATTACACCAACCAATTTACCTAGGCAGATAAACTGTTACAGGGATGAACATGGGCTCAAGCTGAGCTAATTAGATCCCCTCTCCAGTATCTTTCTCATTGGATTTGATAGGAAAGTTGTCTTTTAATTTTTGTCCATAATATAATATTGCCAACAAAGAAAGCATGGTTCTAACTTTGTGGTAAACCTTAATTTGAAAGAAAAAATGCAACATATAAAGAGAAGTAGAAAACAAAGGAACACATTAATGATAGGCAGATGATAGATGATGGATAGACTAAATAATTTCTGTGAAAAGCTTCATCTATGATATTTTGGATAATAACCTATTAAATTTATTTTTTGTCTATCTCTTATTTCATGGTGAATTCTCCACCCTTTGCAACTGGAATATCCTTGACATGTCCAAAAATATACTTAAAAATAAATTTAATAAAACAAAAAGTGAATAATAAAATACAAACCAAGAAGTGGAATACATAGTATGCAGGAAGAAACAGGAAAAGAGAAGCCAACAAAAATTATAGGTTAGGCTCTAGGTGATAACATAATTTTAAAAATTTAATGTAAAAATTTCAAGTAAAATTTTTAAATGAAATACAATCAATACATCTTAAAGCAAATTTTATACTGATAATAAATATGAATAAAGATTCTATATGATTTTTGCTATGCAATTACATAATTAATGATTATTTTAAAATTATGACTAAATATGATTGATAAACACTTCTGAGTGATATTAGAAAATATAATTAGATAAAATGTTCAAAGCAATAGAAACAATAAACAAACATTTGATCAGTAAAAAATGTCTGGGCTTCCCTGGTGGCACAGTGGTTGAGAGTCCGCCTGCCGATGCAGGGGACACGGGTTCGTGCCCCGGTCCAGGAAGATCCCACATGCCGTGGAGCGGCTAGGCCCATGAGCCATGGCCGCTGAGCCTGCGTGTCCGGAGCCTGTGCTCCGCAACAGGAGAGGCCACAACAGTGACAGGCTCGCGAACCGCAAAAAAAAAAAAAAAAAAAAAAAAAAAGAAAAAAGTCTAATAAATTAAAAGAAAAACTACAAAATATAAAAAGATTGCAAGAATAAACCCAAACATTTATAAATACATTTATCATGAGTGAGTTAAATCCACAGGTTAAATGACAAAATTGACAAATTGTATAAGCAAATCAAATACAGACTTAAACTAAACATGAGAAATGGGTTAATATTAAATGCCACAAACAACTGAAAATAATTGAATGGTCCGGGATATACAAAACAAATGCAAGCCAACAAAAAGCAGAAAGGGAAATATTAATATTTTTCAAAGATTATTTCAAGAAAAACTTATTATCTTTAAAAGATTAAAAAAGTCTTGAGAAAAGTGCACTCTAACAAGAAGATAAAACAATAACTGATCTATATAATACTGCATTAAATAAATTTTAATGTGGAAATCTAGGAATTTTGACAAAGCCAAAACCATAATCAAAAACTCTTTCACTCTTCTTTAAAAAAATGAAGAGATGAATTTTATAGGAGTTGATAAAAAGTAGTAAGTAGCACAATGAATAAATGATAAACAAAATGACCGAATAAACAGACTCAAATTTAAATGTTCTTATGTAAAGATGATTTAAGTCTTGCTTATGCTATATTAACTACATGGTTCCATTATGTAGCTTGTCTGTTCTTAGTTATTCAAGATTTGAAACTGTTATCTTGACATAATTTCTGCTGTTGAGTCAGAGAGGGGAAAATCATAATAATGCACTGTCCCTCAAAGAATCTACCCTGAAGTAATAAACCACCTCCCTTCACATTTTATTCTCTAGAAACAATTTCCATGCCACAGCTAAAAAGAGGGCACAAAAATTTAATGTGCCCTGAAGGTAAAAAGCCAGAAATAATTCATAAACAACACTAATGACTAACACACTCCATCTTTTTGGTCATCAAAAATATGTCTCATTCTCCATTCTGAAGACAAATTTCACTCAACTCTCCCTGAACAATGTAACTCAAAAAGTCCACCCAAATATTCTATCAAGCTCAAAATTCAGCAGCTCTGAACAACACTCTCTTCATTGGCAGTGATGCATGGTGGCCTCCAAATCAGGTGCAGAGATGGCTTCTCTTGATCCAGAAGCCTGTGAACTTAAAGGAAAAGTATTCTGTACCTTAGGCAGCCCGTATAAGATGGTGCAACATTCTAACTGTAGAAACCATCCCTATTTGTAAAGGTGAAAAATAGTACATATATGTCACTTTTGTAGTGATTCTCAAATTCCCTTTGGCATTTATTGACAGGCCACCTAACCAGGGGGTGACACAGCTCTTTTAAGCAATTTTTCATTTTCCTCCATGACCAATGGTTTCATTTCTGGGTGAACCTTTCTTTCTATTCTGATCCTTGTCCCCAGTGAAGTCAGTAACTAGAAATATGGTCTGAGGCTGAGCAGTTTTCTTAGCCCATTTTCTGTGCATTAATGTGTGTGGGTACTAGAGTCTTTTAGTGTCATTTAGTAAAGGATTGTGCTGTTTATGATGGTACAAATATTGATTTAACAATCAGCTTCTTATCCATTTGAATGAGGTCAATTCCATGTGTTAAATAGCTATAAGACTAACACACAGTTCCTTTCTCAACACAATTCTCATATCTACTGTGTTTCATTGTTTTTTGTTCCCAGACTCTGCCCTTTTTCTTTCCCTCTGTTTTATTAATGTGGGTAATATGAATTTATTAGACTTTGGTAGGAGAGTTATATGCCCTTGGCCTGTTTTCCATGAGCTAGTTTTGTCTAATTGATAGGATTTAATGTCACCACTTTAATTCATTCATACAATAACAAATTCCTTTTGATTTAAACTTTCACCTAATTCTAAGTTTTCACTGGCCTTTGGTCAGCTTATTTTTTCCTCTTTGAGGGTTGAACAGAATCTCTCTTTTCCAACTCTGCAAGTCCTCGCCATTTCTAGCCTCTCTTTTCTTTTTCATTCTCCTTCAAAATTGCTACATATTTTATCTTTTTTTAAAAATAGCACTTTATCTGTTGAAACAATTGATAATCCATATACCCATACTAAGGTTATATTTTCTAAAATCTTCCCCTATAAATACAAGTTCAGTAGTACATTACTACATCCCACTTTATCACATGATAGTTTTACAAAATGTTGTCACTATATAGTATTATCATTCTTCTTAGATTCTAGTATTAATTTCTTCTAACCCTTAAACATATTGACTCTTAAAACATTGCTATGTTTTTTGTGTGTTTTGCTTTTGCCACAGTACTGCATACTTCAGGCATCATTTCTTTTAATATCTTGCCATAGTATAAATAAGCCTAAACCTTCATGGCATAATACAGCAAATATTTCATTCTTAGTCATACTCCCTTGCCATGGAGGCTCTGCTCTTAGTTGATTAGTTAGCAGGAGAGCTTCCACCTTGACACATGTGCCCATAATCTTCAAAGAAGGAAAAGGCAATTTGGCTCTTGAAGCATCTTAGAGACAAACAACACATACAATCTCATTTTATTGACCCAAGGAAGTCTCACAATTTGACCAATTTTGTTGAAAGGTGGTAGAGGAGTACTATTATATGTGGCAGACATTATGCTAGCATGTGGGTGTAAGCAAGTAAACCAAACAGAAAAAGTTCTTAATATCTTTGAAATTTTATCTTTTATTCAAATGAAGGTAAATTTTGTTTGCTTCTGATTTTTTAATGAGATAATTTTAGAATATTTTAAACTTTCTTACATTTTGCTTCCTTTATTTAAAACTTAAAACTTTCAAAAATTTTTTCTAGGTTTAATATCTCATAGAGAATGCAGTGGCTTATCACCTAACTTTCAAAAACATATTAAGTATATTCATTTTCTATTTCTATATAGCAAATTACCATAAGTTTAGCAGATAAAAACAATCCATGTTTATTATCTCACAATTTCTTTGGATCAGGAGTCTGAGGTCCTCAATCATGGTCTTCAAAGGATGCAATCAGATATGGGATGAGCTGCAGTATCATCAGAGGCTCGAAGGGGAAAAATCTGATTCTAAATTCCCTCAAGTTGTTGGCTGAATTAGTCTCTTTGCTGCTATAGAACTGTGAAAAGAGTTTTCTTGCTGGCTATCACTGACTGCTGCTGTTAGCTCCTAGCAGTCACCAGTATTTCCATGCCATATGGCCCTACCCATAGGGCTTCGGAGAACACGGTACTTTAATTCTTCAAAGCCAACAGTGAGAATCTCTCTCTTCTCCAGGAGGATCAACTTCCTCTTTTAGCATTTTCAATTGATTAAGTCATGGTCAAACAGGATCATATAACATAAAACAACTGATTCGTGATTTTAATAACATCTTCAAAACTCCATCATCTTTCCCATATTCCATCAGCGAGAAGAAAGTCACAGGTCCTGTTCACATTCAAGGGGCAGGGATTATACAGGGCAGGAACACCAGGAAATGGGCAGTCAACTTGAGAGTGTTCACTACAGGATGATGGTTTTGTACTCTTTATCTCCAACTGTATAATCTAATTTGATCACATTGGTGAAAAAATGTTTTCTATTACATAGCCCTTATATTTTTCTAATCATTTCTTTTTGCTCTTCTTCAAACAGTTAAAAGTTTCCCAATAAATGTATTTCTTAATTTCTTCTCTTATTTCTAAACATTTTTTCTTTTACACAGCACTCACTGTTTTGTATAATGAAATTATTTAATTTTATTATTTTAATTATCAGTGACTTTCAATTTTGTATTAGGCACTCGGGTAAGCACTTAAATATGTTATCTTATTAATTAATTAAAATATCTCCAATTTACATATAACAATAAATATTTCCTAAAAACATCTACTGTGTAAGTGATAAATTACAGTGGCCAATTTATGTCTGTTTATTTATAAAGGCAATTATTTTATGTGATATATATATATATTTGATCCATTAAGTTAACAATAGCTTCAAACTCAATTAAAATATATTTATAAAAAGTGACCTCCATTTACCCTCATAGTTTTTCTTAGACAGTTGTACTTTGATACCAATCTCCCCCTTGCATTCCCTAGAGTAGCTTTTTTTTTTTTTTTTGGCATGAGGACCTAGAGTGGCTTTATAAATTAATTTTCCTTTAAATTTTCTGTGCTATTTTGAAAAAATACTGAGTAAGTGTATTTTGTGGCTTAACTCAATCTGATTGTCTTTTATTTCAAAAAGTTTACATTATTTAAATTATTACTTATATTTTATGTAGTTAAAATGCTGAATAGTCTTTGTTCTGTTCATTGCTACCATTCTGTTTCCACATACTTTCTTTTGTTTATGAGAACTGTGTTTTCTCTGACTATTTTTACCTAGGTTTGATGAATTTATGTAGCATATTTCCAATTCTGCTATTGGTTCTGTGTACTTATTTCAAATTTATTTGGACATATAGTTTTTATTTATGGGAAATAAAAATTAATGTGCATTTTCCATAATCTCTTTTAAAGAAATTTTAAAACTTCAGATGACAGGCATTCATGCCCTTGTGTGATACCCTCTCTCGTGTGTTGTTTCAGTCTAATGATTTGTTTCTAACAAACAGAATAAGGCCAAAAGTAATGAGATGAGACTAGGTTTTACAGGATTGTGACTTCCATCTTGATGATATCACTTCTTGTTCTCACTTTCTCATTCTGATAAAGCCAGCTGTCATGTGATGAGTTGCCCCAGGAGAGGCACAAGTAGCAAGCAACTAAGGGCAGCTTCAAGTCAACAGCCAGTGAGGAACTGAGGTTCTCTGTTCAAGAGCTCTTCAGTCCAAGAACCCATGAAGAACTGAATCCTTCCAATAATCAAATGAGTGAACTTGGAAGTGAACGGTCCTCCAGCTGAAACCCAGCAGACATTTTGCCTACAGCCTCATGAGAGACCCAGAGATGGAGGCATCAGCTTAATCACACTGAAATTTCTGACCCATAGAAATGGAATGAAGATAAATGTTTGTTTTACTAATTCTTTTGGGGTGATTTGTTACACAGTTGTTAATACAATATACTACATGATTATTTTCCTTCAAACGTGTCAAAAATATATTTTCCTGTATTAGTTGTTTCCAATAGTACAAATCTGTCAGTCTGTCTACAGAGCAATCTTCAAAATTATGTAGATGAATAAACAAACTAATATCTTTTTCATTGAACAAGCATGTTTTTCAAAAGAGAAATCATATAAGTGAATTCATTACATTTAAATAATTATATACATAGATTGGGAATTATTTTAATTTTAATATTTAAATAAAGAAAATTTATGTATATGCTATCCATGTACTACTTTTTGGTTCTGAATCAAATTATAATAAAATAATGAAAATTGATTTAGAAACATGAAATGCTTAAAATACAAAAAAAAATCTAAATTACACAATTTAATCCTTTAAATTAAATGAAGAATCTCTAAAAATAAGTTAAATTGTTCTAATAAGCCCTGAAGACATATAACTACTTTGAAATACAAATACTCAATAAATTGTAAGGAAGTATTCTTTAACCTGATTTTTATTAAACCCAGGGTTTTCTTAGAGAGTAGAAGTATACATTTAAATTTTACCCTAGATTACTCATTGAAACTGGTTTACTATATAAAGATTTCCCTCAGCCCTGGTTAGGTTTACTTCATGCTATTAAACACTTGTGCTGATTTCATCTGACATTTAATTCTGTGCAGGCTCTAACAGCTTCTCAGTAACTCATATGAAAAGTACAACTGCAAACATCCAAGGAGTGGAATTTGCCATGATTCATAAGAGCAAGTATTGTATGACATGATTCATAAGAGCAAATATTGTATGCCACTGAAAAGATAGGAACATTTCCAAAACAATACAGCTGATGACAACTCTTATTTCCATCTCCTATAAACTGCCTACTATAAGAATTACTGGCAACACTCACATTTTATACTCAGTGAATATTATTGTGTAAATTTCAAGAACTAGGAACAGTTCAGAAGTAAGAAAGATACAGCTTGGCATAAATATTATAAAGCACTGATTGTGAAATTATAGGGAAAATTTCATACAGGATCATATTCACAAAAAAATATAGGAAACTATTCTGTACTTAATGTCAATCCATGTTGAAAACATTATTTGCCATATTCCATGTATTTGTTTGACAATACATAAAATAAAGCTATATATAACATGAACATATACTTATACCTTTTGAGATTTCCTCTAAATTTATTAGTATATATCCAGCACATTGAATAATATATTTGTTTAACATTGTCATATTCAAGCA